>NC_051412.1:34270019-34270425 GCF_015228065.2 Penaeus monodon
TTAATCCCCTCATAAAAAAAAGGGATAAAAAATTTCCCACCAAAATATGGAGGGTGGGAGGTGGGGGTGAGGGGTGGGAGGTGGGGTGTGTGGGTGGGTGGGGGGGTGCTGGTGTGGGGGGGTGAGGAAAAAAGAAGGTCGGTTACACACCCATACTGCGTGGGGAAATTAATTCGTATATTGCCTTTTTGATGTGCATTTTTACCCTTCCCTTCCCTTTTTTTGTGTGTGCGTCTGCATTTTTCTCTCTCTTTATGAAATGGAAGCGAAATGGCGTGCAGAATGAGCTTGTGCATTTATTGACATGAACAGAAATGGGAGTCGGTCAAATTCTGGCATTTATACTGAAAACGGAAAAACGGTCATGAGTAAAGCGAGTTGGATGTACGATGCTTTTTTGTTCGTT
>NC_051412.1:34270780-34271013 GCF_015228065.2 Penaeus monodon
GTCAAGTCAACATTTACGGATACGAATGTGCAATATTTTTCGGCAATCAAGAATTCCATCAACAGGTAACTTAGCTTAGCTTCTAAGATTTTAAGGGACTAGTGAAAATATAACAGCATTACATTAAGTAATAAGAGATTTAAAAACATGTTAATTGACTATGTTGCACTTTCAATTGCCTTCGTGACCAGCTATCTCCTCTTCTCTGCCAACTGCATTTCATTTCAAGTCTA
>NC_051412.1:34271487-34271576 GCF_015228065.2 Penaeus monodon
CACGGTAACAAGAGGAATAAAGGAAATCACAAAACAAAAGATAAAATGCAAGAAATCGGCCTCCATCTTAATGCAGATCCCAGACTGAG
>NC_051412.1:34272082-34272223 GCF_015228065.2 Penaeus monodon
GAGCACAGGCGACCCAGCACCACGCACTGCATTCGAGAGACGAAGGACCAACTTTCACTACTCGGGACTTTCCATATGTTAAGACTCTCCTTGGCACTTTCCTTAAGGTGCGCGAGACATCAAAGTCACGTGGGAGAAGTT
>NC_051412.1:34272631-34272742 GCF_015228065.2 Penaeus monodon
CTCTACCATGATGACAAGTGGCTAATTAACGGTTTGTCGGTAAGGGCGATATTTGGCGATTTTAGTACATGTATAGGATCCTTAAGTATTTCTTGTGCGATATATATATAT
>NC_051412.1:34272795-34273254 GCF_015228065.2 Penaeus monodon
GCGCGTCGGTTTGTAATTGTTTTGTTATTGTTTGAATTTCTATGTTCCTCTTGACTTGTGTTGAATATGTTCATAGTGAGAATGTTTAATGACATAAGTGTGCAATGTTTATGTTTTTTTACGCTAATTAATACATTGCCAGTGCGTATTATTAAATTTTAACCTTTAACCTTTGTCTTTAATTTTCCTGTATTTGCGTATGTATGTGTAGATCCATGTGTATATGCGGATGTTGGCCTATGTACGTGCGTGTGAGGAGGTCTATGTGCGTATTCTGCGTGTGCGTATTTATCAAAGTACGAGAGGGGAGACTGTGTACGTGTAAGGGGGTCCATGTGCGTATTCAGCGTGTGCATATTTATCATAGTACTAGAGGGGAGACTGTGTGCGTGTGAGGAGGTCCATGTGCGTATTCTGCGTGTGTGTATTTTTCATAGTACTAGAGGGGAGACAGTGACA
>NC_051412.1:34273516-34273625 GCF_015228065.2 Penaeus monodon
ATGTAACAGAACGTCCCCCCTCTCCCCCCCCACCCTATTGCCCCCTCCCCCCACCATCTGCCCTTGGTCATCGACTATGCCCGGGGTATTAGAGACTAACACTACTACG
>NC_051412.1:34273873-34274105 GCF_015228065.2 Penaeus monodon
TTGTGCTTGAACAAGGCATCAAATATATATTTTTTTTACTGAATTCTAGGATTAAATCTCTCATTCGTAAAAAAAAAAAATACATATATAGCCGTGAGTGCGTCATCCCACATAAAAAAAAAAAAATCATGTACCTTTTTTTCTGTCTTTTTTCTTGCTTGCCCTTAAGTGTACGTCCCCGAATATGGAGTCTCTCATTAGTTTGTGTTTGTCGACGGGTAATCTGACAAAG
>NC_051412.1:34274144-34274331 GCF_015228065.2 Penaeus monodon
AAAAAGTGAGGCTAATAGTTTCGTAGTTTAAGAAAGAGGGGGGGGGGAGAGATTTGGCACCAGCGCCAATGTGCCCTGGAGGTACACTTGGCAACAGCGCCGTGCCCAGGGGGAGGCCCGGGGGCAGCAGGTGCACAGTCGGGCCCTGGGCGGCGCTACGCACGGTTGGGCGGGTGCTTTTTTTTTT
>NC_051412.1:34274913-34275130 GCF_015228065.2 Penaeus monodon
TTCCACTCTTTGCCAATCATTTTTCGCCCTCCTTCCAGAGTTTTATCTCTTACAGACACGCATGAGCAGTGATGGAGAGACCTCCTTGGGCGAAATAAGAAGGTGGGGAGGGTGGGGGAGATGGTGGGGGTTGGGGAGTGGGTGGGGGATGTGAGAGGGGTGGAGGGGCAGCTAACAAGTGATAGGGGGGGAAGGGGGTGTATGGGTGTCAGACGAT
>NC_051412.1:34275315-34275418 GCF_015228065.2 Penaeus monodon
TGAATGACAACGTAGTATCATGTGTGCTTACCTGGCTGACCCCTCCCCCCACACCTGTCCATAACCCCCTCCACCTCCCCAACCCCCATTCATAGCCTACCCA
>NC_051412.1:34275831-34275979 GCF_015228065.2 Penaeus monodon
AAGATGGAGATAAATTTAAGAAAATAACAATAAAACTTTACACATGTCTGGACGCATCAAGTAGAGTCTTTACTCTTATCAGGACTGTAATCACTTTTAACGTTTCTTACCACTTATCTTATCTACTTTAATTCCGCGACTGTATAAA
>NC_051412.1:34276209-34276398 GCF_015228065.2 Penaeus monodon
CTGGCACTAAAACACTCCCCATGGACATATATTGTAATAAAAGCTTACGTAGAAGATCCCTCGTGGGGGTCACTATTACTACCACCAACGCTGCCAACACTGCCAACAAAATTGCCCCCACCATGATGAGCGTGAGAGGTTTCTATTAGGATATCGTCTATGCTATATAGGTCAGTGTCAGAATGGTGT
>NC_051412.1:34276996-34277088 GCF_015228065.2 Penaeus monodon
AGACGAAAAAACACAGCACGATAATGGTTTTGGATACATTGATTAAGAGATAGGGGGGAAGTTAGGCAGATGACGACCGGGGAGGGTGAGAA
>NC_051412.1:34277164-34277385 GCF_015228065.2 Penaeus monodon
GGATAGTAAAGAGGATGGTGATAGCCCAGGAACTCCAAGTAATGGGGTTAGATTAGCAGTGGTAATTATAATGATGGTGTTTAATTTGTTCACCATTTGCCGCGTGATTTAGGCCAAACTGCCGTTGTATAATGCCGTAATTGTGTCTTTACTGCATAAATTGCGAGGCTAAATTTCGAACATTCGTGAACGAAATAGGAGGATTTGGTCGACAGATTCTG
>NC_051412.1:34277420-34277578 GCF_015228065.2 Penaeus monodon
ACCCTTTTTTAACCTTGAAAAACGGGTAAGGAGTTTCTGAGTTAAAGAAAGCTTTTTGGTAAGTACCTAATACGAATCCCAAATTCATTTTCAGGGAACTTGTTCAAATATATAAACAAAGCGAGAAACAGATCGGCAAAGATAGAGAAAAAAAAAAA
>NC_051412.1:34277648-34277871 GCF_015228065.2 Penaeus monodon
CCCAAACAAGAACATTAATCGTATCAAATCTGCTAATGAAAAATAACGCAGAAGTTAATGAGTGCTAAATTATTTTGGCGAGAGCACGACCATAATAAATGGCGGCGGACAGCTTGCCTGAAACGCGATGGTAAATAAACCGTAATGCTGTCTATTATTCTGCCTTTTCTCTCCTCCCTTCTTCCTCTCTGTGTACGTACAACGTGGATGAATGCGTACGTTG
>NC_051412.1:34279221-34279341 GCF_015228065.2 Penaeus monodon
AGACCCCCCGCAAACACTGACCCAAACGTAGTCACACACGCTGATCTGTATTTAATAACTGGCTGGCAAATTTAGGCCTATTTTTTCCCACTTTGGGGGAGGAGGAGTGGGCGTAAGTAG
>NC_051412.1:34279720-34279859 GCF_015228065.2 Penaeus monodon
GTGAGTGGAGGGGAGAAGGAGGATATGTAGCCTCAGGATAACCGCTTCCATCGACGGCATAGCATTAGACAATCGACTTCCTTCATAATTACTAGCTTGATCTCTGAATAATGCATGTAGGCTTATGTCCTGACCAGCT
>NC_051412.1:34280066-34280505 GCF_015228065.2 Penaeus monodon
TCCATCTTTACTCTTCCCCTCTCCAACCTTCTTCAAAACGAATTTTAGCCAATGAAAACCTTTAAAAAGTAACTTCCTTTCAAATCAGGAATGTGATTGGTCCTTTTTCAGCCAATGAGAACTTCTGAAAAGCCAAGCTGGAATGTGATTGGTCCTTTTTCAGCCAATGAGAACCTCTGAAAAGCCAACCTGGAATGTGATTGGTTCTTTTTCTCGCTTTTTCGCGCTCAGTCACTTACCTGAAGAATATTTTTAAATTAATTTAAAGGATAAAAAGTGTGTGCGCTGAAAGACCAATATTCATTCGGAATTCGACAATGGAAGATGCATAATACCGCAATACATCAGCATGACAATGGACAAGGATTGAAATTAGAAAATAATTAAGTGAACGCCATTAAGAAAATATCTCGCTATCCTGGCCTCTGTCCCTCGTTCC
>NC_051412.1:34280732-34281253 GCF_015228065.2 Penaeus monodon
TTCTGGCGATGAGCTCCTTCCCTCCACCTGTAGCAACGACACTAAAGGAAGTCTCTTTCCCGAGACTTCAAAGGAAAATAAACATATCTCACAAGACCGAGGGGAGGGAAGAAGGGGGGAGGGAAGGAGGGGGGAGGGAAGTGGTGGGACGGGGGTGTGGGAGGGAAGGGGGAGGGAGGGAGGTGGTGGGATGGGGGTGGGGGTGGGGATGGGATGGGGGTGGGAGAGAGGAGGTGGGAGGGAGGTGGTGAGACGGGGGTGGGGTGGGGGAGAGGAGGAGGGAGGGAAGAAGAGGGGAGGGAGGGGGGGGGTGTTGGGGAGGGTATAGGGGAGGTAGGGAAAGGATGCTGGAAGGGGGGAGGGGTACAGAGAAGAAAGGGGAAGAGGAAAAGGGTGGGGAAGCGAGTTTAAAATTGCTTCACCTTCCTTTTCTTACACAAATTTAATTCCAGCCTTCTTGAGTGAATACACAGAGCTCGACACGAATAAAGTTTAATAAAGCTTGTGGTTCTTTAGAAGTA
>NC_051412.1:34281756-34282375 GCF_015228065.2 Penaeus monodon
CCCCGAATTCCCTGCAGTGACGTCAGACCTGGAAAAACGAAGTCCAGAGCAAGTCTAGAATTAGGCCAGACTTCGGCCAGCAAGGCCATGCATATTTTCACACTTTCTGACCTGTAGGAATTGAAATTTCTGAAACTTCTTCAAGGAAACAGTTTCGAAAAAAAAAGAAAAGAAAGGCTGAATGCTCACCGAAGTCATTTGGTTACTTTGGTATTCAGTTTTCTATTCTAACGTTTTTGTTTATTTAAAGGGAGGTTTTATTTTTCATTATCATGTATATGGAAGTTTCCCATTAAGTATTCAGCAGAATTCTTCGGATCTAATCTCAGAAAAGGAAGGAAGTTTTTTCTTTGTCTATATCTTTTTCTTCTTTTTTCTACTACGTCTGTTACTATTAGTATTTTATCATTATTAATTTTATCATTATCATCGTTATCATTTTTTCTTCTTCATCATCTTTTCTTTTCTTTCGCTACTTCTTACTCTACTTTATCATTTTATCCCATTATCATTTGCCTCACATACAGAAATCTCTCCTATCATTACAATATTCATGTAATTGTTATTGACTGTAACTCTAATAGAAATAGGCATGGTAGTTTCTTCCTTTGTCTTATAT
>NC_051412.1:34282915-34283007 GCF_015228065.2 Penaeus monodon
AAGGCCGCCTGAAGAAATATTAAACGCACCGCCATGTATACGATACCACAGGAGATGTTATTGGTTTAAACCCACTAAGTAAAGTCAACACC
>NC_051412.1:34284693-34284815 GCF_015228065.2 Penaeus monodon
CTCTTCAATTCATTTATCTATCGTAATCATCATATCTTGAAAGAGGAAAGGAGTGAGGGGAAAGAGAGAAAGAGAAATGTACATTTTTATATCCTTGCACCAAGTGTTTTTCGTGAATTCTG
>NC_051412.1:34284846-34285078 GCF_015228065.2 Penaeus monodon
GACTGAATGTGTTTTATCCACTTTTCCAAATCTCTCAAAATATGCCGTTAGGTCCCTCTTGCTCTCAGCTGCGAAACAGAGGTCTCAAAAGGGGATATTTTATCTTGTTGTTATCCCCATCGAGTGTTTATTTACGTACGTATGATGTATCAAATTTCTCTATCTAAATACCTCTTCATCTCATTCTCATATATATATTTCACCACGTTTCGATTATGAAATTAAATACGGC
>NC_051412.1:34285111-34285282 GCF_015228065.2 Penaeus monodon
TACATAAGGCCAAAAATATAAGAATCAAGAACGGCGCAATTCCGCTAACCTTTATCGACACGAGCGAAAGCGTTTAGGAGCGAAATGCGCTCGACAAAAGTGAGTCCGTTGCTTCAGGTTGTTTATTCATTATGGACCTTGGCTCTCCATATCCCTGGGCGTTGCCGCTGT
>NC_051412.1:34285528-34285666 GCF_015228065.2 Penaeus monodon
TGCCTGTGTTTATTCTCCGGACAGAGTGTGTGTTTCGTGGGCATTTTCCCTATGTGAGGAGCCGTTTTCATGGTTTGATTTGTGCAGATCTTTGCCTTTGTTTTGTGTTTCTTCGTTGGTTCCGTTTTCTACTCAGTA
>NC_051412.1:34285856-34285931 GCF_015228065.2 Penaeus monodon
ATGGACAAGCGCTGGACTGTATCTTTTAACAGGATAATTGCTGGTATTTTTTCGTAACTTTTTCGACGTTTTGTT
>NC_051412.1:34287059-34287713 GCF_015228065.2 Penaeus monodon
TGTAGATAGTATGCAGATCAGACTCGTCAGACCGAGTGCGAGAGAATGATAATACATGATATTACATTGATTAAGATAGATAGTTAGAGGCAAAACACGTAGCGAGCAGACAACAGACATAGAGACGAGAGGGACTAGACGGATAAGATAAATATGTGACCGGAACGGTAGAAAGAGTATAGTAGAATGAAGTCATTTAGACGAGAGATATGCATACAAACATAAACAAACAGATTAATTCATATAAATGTGTCTCTATGATATATCAAAGAATTTCTACCGACTCCTTTGTCCTGGTGATCATCAAATTATCCAGACATATCCCCATAAACATCGCAAAAAAAAGGAAAAAAAATCGTGCGCATCGCCAAGTCAAAACAAATGAATAACGACCGTCGGAATATGAATAACGACGGAAAACCGTTGTCGTCTCAACGCGCATCCCCGCTTTTGGTGATCATTAGATAAAAAAAAAAAAATCATTAGTATTAAAAAAAATAATAATTATTAAAAAATAAAAAATTATAAAAAAATCATATAGCATTAGTAGAAAAATATGATTAAAAACAATCGACATTAGATCTAAAAAAAACAAAAAAGGAAAGAGCAAAAAACAGAAAAATGAGAGTACGAAACGCAGCATACTGTCTCTGA
>NC_051412.1:34287973-34288068 GCF_015228065.2 Penaeus monodon
TAACAGTATCTGTCATAAAAGCCGTACTGGCGCTTGCTTCTGTTCGGATTAACATTTAAGAGTCAGATAGGCCGTGGGTGCAGCGCGCGTTATCT
>NC_051412.1:34288102-34288320 GCF_015228065.2 Penaeus monodon
CGGATGTATGTATTCCTTTTGCTATTGCATTCTGCTAGGCTAGAAGGTTACATTAGTTGACCAGTATGATATAGCTTGGATGTTTTTTCCTGGTATGAGAGCTAAGTTTGCACCTGGATAAACCATGGTAAGTAGGAGTGAGAGAGGGTCAGTGCACCAAGTTGCCGTCGAGAGGTCAGTGGGGCGCTGCTGTCGCTATTGGTAAGAGCACGTAACTC
>NC_051412.1:34288535-34288635 GCF_015228065.2 Penaeus monodon
ACAAAAAACTGAAAGAAAATGAGAAGAAAGTACAAGAAAAAATATCAAGAAAGAGAGAAAAAAAAGAAAAAAAGTAAGACCCCCCACCCCACCCCCCCCC
>NC_051412.1:34288660-34288884 GCF_015228065.2 Penaeus monodon
GATCATAGGAGCAGACCTCATGTGCCACTCTGCCCTGGAACAAAGACCCCACGACAGTAACGTTTCTTGGAGCGCATGAGAACACGCGGTAAGCTATGTCTTGCGCTTTGATTCCCTGCGATGATAACGCTGTTTACCTCAGTGGGGGGTGGGGGGGGGTCAGGTGGGTTTGTTGTGACGATGTTGTTTCGGTTGATGACGGTCTCTCCTTCTCTCTTTCTCCC
>NC_051412.1:34288967-34289381 GCF_015228065.2 Penaeus monodon
CGTCTGTCTATCATTGCCATTGTCGTAAATATGATCACCTTCATCACTATTGCCATTGCAGTAAAGGCCATAATTATCAATATTTTCAGCCTGACTAATCTCCGTATCCAGGCATTGTTTATTTTAACTTTACTGCACGCCAACATCACATAACCAATTTGTAACTCAACATAATAAAGGTCACCTTTTGACTCAGATGAGTATAATGAACCATTGCATATTAATTTCGACCCTCAACTGTGTGCTATGTGTCCTGGAGGAAACACCTAGGCATTCTGTGTGAATAATTGGTTATGCAAGATCCGTAAGGTTTTCCGTATCATAGAATTGCTATCACTTATCATTATCGGAATTGTAGTGATATGTGAAGATATCTGGGAGAGAGAGAGTGGGGGAGGCTGGTAAATTAGTAGA
>NC_051412.1:34289787-34290190 GCF_015228065.2 Penaeus monodon
TCAATCTAGTACAGAAAGAACAAGACGCGACTTCACACACACATACTACACGCACAAGGCACACTAAATCTAGATACAGAGAGATATGAATACTAGTATGTAGACAATAGAGGGTGTGGAAAGTAGAGTAAAGATATACATAAAAAAAGTAATCACACAAAAACAATAAAAAAAAACCAGTTAACGAAGTGGTAAAAACTATAGCAAAGGCGTGGCTTAAACAGGTGGAAAATAGTGTTTTCGGTGTTAGGCATCATCTTCACCCCTATTGGCTCTACATCGCTCAGCTGTCCCCCAGGCGGTTGTTACGCCAAGGAAATGTTCCGAAACCGTGTTTTAAAATCTGTCGGCATTTCCGGCCGCCTCTGCGGACAGTAGGTCGGTCCTTCCCATCTGTCCGCGA
>NC_051412.1:34290214-34290294 GCF_015228065.2 Penaeus monodon
TATGTATATTAAAAGAGTCGACTGTAGGTTTAGGACATGAGGTTAGGGGGGGTTGGGGGTTGGAGGGGAGGAGCAGATGG
>NC_051412.1:34291248-34291779 GCF_015228065.2 Penaeus monodon
AAATAAAAAAAATAATTTTTAAAAAAAAGAACGGGGGGAGACAAGAGAGAAGAAAGATGGCGAGGGGCGTCGTACGAGGAAAGAGGAAGAAGAAAAAAAAAAAGGGGGGGGGGGGGGAAAAAGGGGGAAAGGGGGGGAGAGAGGGAGGCGATCGCCGTGTGCAAAAAAACAAAAGCAGGTTTTGGAAATTTTGGGTTTGCCCCGGGTTGTTTGTGGGGAAAAATTTTTCGACATTTCTGTTGACAGTCAACCCAGGGGCTTGGGGTTTTTCAGGGAGTATTTCTCGGGGTAACTTCCTTATCTTTTTCTGTCTTTGGTCTTCATCCTTCTGTTCATTTGTCTTCTTGTCTGTTTACCTGTTTATTTCTTTATTTATTCATCGATTTATTTGTTTATTTATTCATCGATTTATTTGTTTACTTATTTATCTCTGTATTTGTTTTTTTATTTACTTATTTGTGTTTACTTTTACTCGGCATTGTAACCTTTTTATATATACATATTAGGCTATTTGTTCATTTATGGGAAATT
>NC_051412.1:34294403-34295121 GCF_015228065.2 Penaeus monodon
CATTCGTCTTTATGACATGGACAGTGAAATAGCAGTCGTGACTGCTGATTTTACGTAATCTCATGTGGCATTATGCAATATGCATTTCTGGGTTAAAGAAGCCGTGGTATAGCTATAAAAGGAAGACTTAAAAACTATTAAAAGAATTGTGTAACAGTATCTTGATAATGTAGTAGTAATGTACATAACGCTAGCAATAGCAGTAATGTTGTACTAATAATTATACAAGTATAAGCGTATTATCTTCCTTTTCACTTTCCCTCTCTCCTCTCGATCACCCCTCTTCCATACCCTTCTTCCCTCTCCCCTTTCTCCTCTCCTCTTTCTATTCCCCCCGCCCCATCTCCCCTTTTCCAACCCTACCCCTTCGCTCTCTCTCCTCCCCTCTTCCTTTACCCTCACCCCTCCCTCCTCTCCCTTCTGCCTCTCCCTTCCCCTCACCCCATCTCTTCCCTTTTCCCCCTATCCCTCACCCTCCCCTCTTTTCCCTCCCCCCAACCCCTCCCCCTTTTTCCTCACCCCAACCCCTCTCTCCTTTTCCCTCTCCCCTCCCCCACAGCTGCTCCTGTCACCTTCAGTGTGTCATCATCACGTTCGCCTTGGGATATATGGTCTGAGATCATGACACATACATCATCACTCTGGCAAGGGGAACATAGGCTGTGGAATGGGGCGATCACGATTCTTGGACACTAGTGAGTGAGAGAGATGATTTGTG
>NC_051412.1:34295814-34295878 GCF_015228065.2 Penaeus monodon
AGACGCTTGGTGACGAAAATGTATATAACAAAAATGATTGATAAAGGACTGGAGAGAGTGGTAG
>NC_051412.1:34297714-34297846 GCF_015228065.2 Penaeus monodon
AGCACCCCATTGCATGCAGTCACACACATACACATGTTAATAATTTCTAGGCACAGAGCGGAGTAGGGGAGGAGGGAGGGGGAGGGGGGGAGGTAATGAGATGGTTTGAGTTTAGTTTTCGCGGAAGACTTC
>NC_051412.1:34297979-34298330 GCF_015228065.2 Penaeus monodon
CTAACATTCACCCTTTCGTTTTTCTTTGTTATATCCATAAAGTATCCACATCAGCATACGATTATATCACGTACAGAAGCATATCCATCCGTCCGTAATGCTACATAAACACACTTACACACGAACGCTCCACCCCTCAACGCACACACGTACACATGATAATCCCCCTCCCCTCCCCTTCCCCCCGTGTGTGTACCTCTCTCCATGTACGCCCGCGAGGCCCGAGTCCCAGCTGAAGAGGGGATCACGCCCATCGTAATGACCGCCCATAAACGCTCCTAATAATTTTCGAACTAATGAGTGTGAGGATTCGCTGTCGACTGACTTTTAACCAATCATTGCTCTTCTGTG
>NC_051412.1:34298859-34298965 GCF_015228065.2 Penaeus monodon
CAAAACAATCTTTTTTCATACTTTCTTTTTTTTTTCTACTTTTGTTAGTTGGTATTTTCTTATATTTCATCTACTTTTCGCTTCGCTTTCTTTTATTCATTTTCGA
>NC_051412.1:34299116-34299188 GCF_015228065.2 Penaeus monodon
AAATATAAATCTTACCTGATATATATTTTTTCTTCTTATATAATTTCACAATTTTCTTCCAATTTTCACCAG
>NC_051412.1:34299227-34299316 GCF_015228065.2 Penaeus monodon
CGCCTTTCATATATTTTTAATTTTCCCCTTTTTTGTCTCCTTCATACCATCAAATATAAATGAAAAATGGAATGTCAACACCACCGCTA
>NC_051412.1:34299358-34299486 GCF_015228065.2 Penaeus monodon
TGAGTCATATGTCAGTGATGCGAGTTGCCCTCAATAGAACAAAAGACTCCGAAGAGCATGTTGAGCATTTCGGAGGATCTGAAAGTCTATTCTGCCGTCTTGTGGTATCAATGTCGCTTTTTATCTCT
>NC_051412.1:34300010-34300096 GCF_015228065.2 Penaeus monodon
GACCGCTAATCCCGAGCATCCATATAGCGAAGTGGTCTTTAATTCGAGTGCAGATTATACAGCCGAATGATTAGCTGCGTTGCATA
>NC_051412.1:34301330-34301656 GCF_015228065.2 Penaeus monodon
CGCTTTCCCTCACAAGCCAAAAACCTCCCGCCAGGGAACACGAGAACCACAGAATAATCATAATTCTTGCATCTTCGCTCCCCTTCGAGAGGAAATGAAGTTTAGTCTCCAGAAGAGCAAAAGAATTTTCTCAAATGAATGACCTGGATCGAAGGCCACAAAGGAACGGATTATCTTGAGAAAAAAATATAAAAAAAAGGTCGTTCTTCAGGGGGGAGGGTTTACTTGTGGGGAAACCCAAAAACTTTTCCGGGATGCCATTTCGGGCACTCTTTTTTTTCTCGTTTTAAATTTTGTTTTTATCAGGGATTTAAACTTTGGTTCTT
>NC_051412.1:34302982-34303050 GCF_015228065.2 Penaeus monodon
TTTTTTCCTCCTTTATTACGGCGCCCCAACGAATGTGTGAACATTCTACATGTATACCGTCCCTGTAG
>NC_051412.1:34303081-34303417 GCF_015228065.2 Penaeus monodon
ACCCGTATCCATCCGTGGAATCACTCCTTGTCTGCTTGCTCGCCCGCGCGCATGCACAGGAAGTCATTGTGATGTTTGCTCGCGTACGACGGTCGGCTCGACGCTGCGACGGATCATGCTGCGTCACGTTTGCCCCCCCCCCACCTTCTCCCTTATTGTGGGTGCTTTCTCCTCCCTCCCTTGTGCAGCTATCTTCCTAGCCTATTGTGGTTGCCTTCCCCCTCCCCCTCCCTTTCCTCTTTTCCTTCATTTCTTGCTTTCGTTGCTAATCTTTCCCTTGTTTCTTTTCTTCTCTTCCTATAAGGTTTTTTTTCTTATTAGTTTCTCTATCCTCGT
>NC_051412.1:34303693-34303825 GCF_015228065.2 Penaeus monodon
AACCTCGCGGGGGGTGAAAGGGGCGCGTATGGGGGGAGGGGGGGTCTTTCCCACGTATGATGCGTACAATCATCTTGCAAAAGATGGTGAGGCGGACGAGGGCTGTAATGCATACATAATGAGGTGGTATTT
>NC_051412.1:34304318-34304572 GCF_015228065.2 Penaeus monodon
GCATACAATAAATACAGTGCATAAACAAGCCACCTCACCCAACACACTTACAAACTAACGTACTTACAATACTTACAATAGGAACAAAACGCTTCTTAAAACCACGGCATCAACATGTCAAGACGTATATAAATTTTTTTCTCATCACATCCACCGAGAGATGCAGCTTCCGGCGATATTCTGCTGCGTCATCTTCAAACAGGTGGTTCTCGCGAGATTCATCCTCCCAGTCAACAGCTATTTCCCGTGACGAT
>NC_051412.1:34304959-34305418 GCF_015228065.2 Penaeus monodon
TGTTTCTCTGTTTTGTTAATTGATTAATTTATTCCTTTGTTTATATTATTGGATTTATTTACAGATTATTTTTATTATTACTTATCATTATTTATTCTTATTACTCATTTACTTTCATTCTTATTACTCATTTACTTTCATTCTTTATCTATCTATTTATCTGTTTATTTACCTCTTTATCCATTTATCTATTACTTATTTCCTTATTTATTCATCAATTATTTTTTTCCTTTATGTCTCCATTCCTTTTTTTATCATATTTTTTACTTATCCCATTTTTTAACATTCATAAAATAATAAATCTATTAATCTATTAATGGTTTTAAGTATTCAAAATTCCTCTAAATCTAAAGACTTATAAACGATGCTTGAATATTTAGAGACATGCCTGAATTATATCTTAGCAGTTGGTTAAGAATGGTGAAAGGATACTAATGTAATGATCTTATTAGTCAAAGT
>NC_051412.1:34306483-34306598 GCF_015228065.2 Penaeus monodon
GGCTAAGCTCCACACACATTTCCATAAGCGACAAAGTCATCCTTATCACGACTTTTATCACTAACCTAAAACTATGAAAACAGACCAACTTCATTATTATCATTATCCTTAATGA
>NC_051412.1:34306775-34306927 GCF_015228065.2 Penaeus monodon
AGCTTTCCCTTAACCCCTAGATAAGCTGATTATATCACCATACCGATGAAAACCAGCGCCTGATATAGAATGATATAGAAAAGTTATTTCTACAGAGAATAAAATGCTCGCTTGTTTTAGCAGAATGCTATGATTTATTGTATATTTGTCTC
>NC_051412.1:34307526-34307604 GCF_015228065.2 Penaeus monodon
ACCTTTACGTGCACATAAATCTTTACAGACAAATCAAACGCTTCTGTAAACTTATTCCGCATCGCGTCGGAAATGACG
>NC_051412.1:34307978-34308174 GCF_015228065.2 Penaeus monodon
CCTTCCCTCCTCCTCCCCTACCCATTCCCTCCCATTCCCTCCCATTCCTCCCTCCCTTCCCCTCCCTCTTCCCCTCCCTCTTCCCCTCCCTGCTCTTGCTCTTATGCTTAACACTTCAGGAGAAACAGGAAGTACTGAAGGGCTGGGTTGTTGTGATCAGAGACCGTCCGGGCAGGTGGTTCGTTATGCAAGATGT
>NC_051412.1:34308505-34308610 GCF_015228065.2 Penaeus monodon
TCTGTATAATGCACTTTCATTAATCAGCTGATGTTGCAAAGCTGGAAATGTATGCTTTAGAATCGAGTGGATTATGTGAAGATTTCTCTGGGTCTCTTGAGAAAG
>NC_051412.1:34308952-34309200 GCF_015228065.2 Penaeus monodon
ACGCACACACCCAACTAAATCCTACATTAATTTTATAATCTGAAAATATCTTTATTCATCCAAATTATCAAATCACAAAAGAATCACGCAGTTCAATATACAGTGACTGATCAGGTAATTTTCTTTACAAAATAACAACCTTGCCACTCATAGCAGCAACGAGCTTATTATCATCTGTAACCATTAGCGCATCAGCAAGTATCTGACTGTGGACTCACTCTGCAATTGCAACTCAAAATTAAAATAAA
>NC_051412.1:34309530-34309700 GCF_015228065.2 Penaeus monodon
CGAGAGATAAGCGAGACGAGGAAAAACAATAACATACACACCAAATGTTGTTCCCAATTTACGAGTACATTTATATGCAAGAGAGGAGGTGGCCGGAGGGCGTCAAACCACTTCTCAAGATGCTAATAAAGTATGATCTTGATCGAGTTTGTAGTCTTCGAGAAGGAGGT
>NC_051412.1:34311262-34311788 GCF_015228065.2 Penaeus monodon
CGTTCGTTCCCGAAAACGTTCTTCTGCGACCCCATTCCGGGATACCCAGTGCTGACACGTGAAAAAATCCCTCCCTTGCAACAATTACATGAATTGCGCAATCTAATTCAATTCCTGCAGCAAATTGAATATTGATCATTTCATCCCGCTGGTTAATTAAGTCAATCATTTTCGCCGACCCAATCTCTATGTTCATTCAATCAAGAAGAATGATTGGCTATTCGTCAGCTTTGTCCGGGAGATCAAGCGGCAAGCAGAAAACACAGTCTTGGATCTACACATCTGCCCGCTTTAATCGCTCGCTCTCCCCCCGTTATCAATCTTTCCCTAACTACTGAATTTATATCGTTTTCCGTTCCTTCCTTCTTATGTCATAGCGATCGTAACAGGGGGAGAGTGCGCGGCCGTGGCTTTGAGGTGTCGCGTCTTGTTTTGGGTATGGCTGTGTCGTGGCTGTCTGTTTGGATTCGTCACGCTGGGTCTGTTTGGGAGGGTCTTTCTGGTTGAGTCTGCTTCTCTTTGTCTG
>NC_051412.1:34311991-34312138 GCF_015228065.2 Penaeus monodon
TTTCTGTCTCCCTCTCCCTTTCCTGCTCCCACTTTATTTCATTTTCTGCCTTTGTACCTGTGTTTTGTTTCTATTTCCATCTTTTCGGGTCTCTGGTTATCTTTCTATTTTCCGTCATTCTCGCTATTTGGGAATGGTTTTATTTCG
>NC_051412.1:34312291-34312562 GCF_015228065.2 Penaeus monodon
GCTTCTTCTTGCTCCTATCGCTCTCTATTTCTGCCTGTCTCTTCGTCATTCTGTGCATCTCTGCAACACGGCTGTCGCCTTTCCTCAGTCGTCTCAATGTCTGGTCCCGACACTGTCTGCTGTGTCACTATATGTGTCACTTGTCTTGTCCTTCAGTCGTCTTTGTCAGTTTCTTCTTATTCTCTTCTTCGTCTTGTTCTATCTATTTGTCCGCTTTCCTCCGCCGCAGTGTAGTAGCTAGGAACCAAGTGCTCACTCGTCCCTACGTTCT
>NC_051412.1:34312714-34313228 GCF_015228065.2 Penaeus monodon
GCCTTCCATTATCGCAAACACATAAACCATCATTAATTAGATTCCACATGATTATAACATCAACTCCAAAAACACTTCTCATGCGACGGGATAATCTTTTAATCCTGGCATAATTAGCATACCTCGTTTTATCAACTTATACAGTACCAACATAATATTCATGTCTAACTTTAATATTGTAATCTTAAAATTGTTGCCGGAAATCAGACCCTCATGACGTCCGTACCTATGAGTTTCATGAGGTTGTGCTAATACTTGCTTCTACTTCCTCAATATAAACATTATATGTACCCTTCTATAGACTTAATACTAAGCCAACAAGAAAAAGAAACAAATTCTTAGTGTTCATTATTTTCTTTCTTATTCTTGTGGTCTTCTGTTCTTTACCCTGAGGTTTTCATCTTCTTGTCATTTTTCCTTTCCTTTTTTTCTCTCTTTTTTTCTTTGTTGGTAGTATTTCATTTTCCTGCAATTTATTTACGTTCATTTTTAGTCTATAGTTTGCTTTATTCCT
>NC_051412.1:34313483-34314369 GCF_015228065.2 Penaeus monodon
CTACAAAATCTGACCTCCTATTACAAGGGCCTCATAATTTAAGACACACTTATAGTAACGACCATAAGTTACATGCTTATTAGTAAGTACCTATTAGCAACGACCTCACAGTGACGACCACTTGATAACGACCTATTAGTAATGATCTCGAAAAAAAAAAAACGACCACTTAGTGGAAGACCTAATAGTAATGATCTCATAGCGACACGACTACTAAGTGACACGAGTCATGTTAGTAACGACCACTTGAAAACGACCTCCCATAGATGACCTATGACCTAACAAAAGCCCCCTGACGCCTTCGAGAGCCATCTCCTTCGTCTAGAATTACACTTTAATGCCCAACGGCTAATTCGCACGTAAATGCCCAGTCATATTGTTATTGTAAGAAGCTGCGGGTTGATCTAGGGATGCGTGGGGAGAGGGGGAGGGGAGGTATATAGCACCCCCTAGTGAGGTGGATCTCACGGAGTGGATGGACATGGATAGAGAGAGGGGAGGGTAGGAGGGGGTAGGAGGGGAAGATGCCCAGATGGGGAATGGCGGAGGGGGGTTATAGGGAAAGGGAGGGGTGTGGAGTGAAGTATTATACAGGGGGGGGTGGCGTAGTAGTGGGTTAGATAGAGTGTAAAGGGGGGAGGGTTATGGGAGGAGGAGATAGGGGTAATACTATGGGGAGTCGGTGGAGATGGAGTTTGCGGGAGGGTGGATGGTAAAAGGTGGGGAGATGGAGTAGTGAAAGAATGGGAGGAGAGGGGGGATTTGAAAATGAGTATCTTCCTAAATCTTTTCGTTTTTTTCTTTTTCGTCTTTCCCTTTCCTCCATTTTTATCGATTTCTTTATTATCCGAATTTGTTTTGCCCGAAAATAATCTTTTATCTCCCG
>NC_051412.1:34314401-34314893 GCF_015228065.2 Penaeus monodon
AATATTCGTTCTCTTATACTCTCGTTTTTTTCTCTTCACAATTCTTATCATATTATTTAGTATTCACTTTGTTCTATTGTTCTTTAAAACACTCTTACTTATTCATTCCTCCGTATTTCCTTTTATTTACGTATTTATTTTTTCTTCTTCCTTATCTCATTCCTAATAATACTCGTAATAATTAATATAATATTTAAAACCTTAGAAGGTAGTATGTTAGATATTATGAATAATAATCAATAATAATATTTATTATTATAATGATAAATCCTAATAATAATAATAAATAAAATTTAACTTTATCTACATAATCATATCCTATGTTATTTATCTTATATGAATATAATAATAAGATAAATATTAATAATAATAATAAAAGAATATTGTTATTTATAATTGTAATATATAAAATTTTGTGTAATTATTGCAATAATACTGAATTTTATATTTATTATTAAAGATAGAAAACAATTTTTTTTTTATATTATGATA
>NC_051412.1:34316177-34316589 GCF_015228065.2 Penaeus monodon
TCTGTCTCTGTGAATGTGGGTGTGTCAGCACGTACGTTTTATTCAACAACAACGAAAATAATGTGAATGGAAATCCAATGCCAAACAACACTCTCCTTCCTTATCCCCATTTTCTTTCTCACAGACAGAAAAACACCATCGAAATAATCATAAAAAAAAAACAGATTAAATCGATTGCAAAGTCCGATCGAGTCAATTCAAAAGGCTGAAAATTCTTCATGGCCGACATTTCAGCTCCAGAAAAGAAGGAAAAACATATAGATAGAAAAAAGTGCGGATGTTATCTCTCTGGCATAGAGAGATACTATTGAATATCCAGAAGCAATAAATGTGAAAATCGCATTTAATGTTCCTCTCTGACACTACTTTTTTCTTGTTTTTTTTTTATGTATATAAAGTAGTAAAGAATAAA
>NC_051412.1:34316638-34317661 GCF_015228065.2 Penaeus monodon
CGTTCCACCCTTTACGTCGCCCAGAGAAAAACTCCTTATCCCATCAATTTCTAATCTATTTCGATCACCAACCAAGGGTCAGCCATCAATATCCATATTTCACTATTACCCAACATCAACCAATTCAATATGATAAATCCCTCTCCCTCTTCATACTCCCCCCTCTCTATTCCTCTTCCTCTCCTCCTCCCCTATATTCCACCCCTCCTCCTCCATCTCCCCTATTCCACCATCCCTCCCTTCCCCTATTCACCCCTCCTCTCCCCTATCTACCCCCCCTTCCATCCTCTATCCACACCTCCCCTCCCCTATCCACCCCTCCTCTCCCCTCCCCTTCTCTCCCCTCCCCTCTCCCGACCCCCACCATCGCCAAAGGTAACACAGCACATTCAGAATCACTATAGCATGTCGTTCGCTCACAATCAGCTGTGGTGTCGTCTTCACCATTACGAGCCTCGGCAGTGCATTAACCTTCGCCCATACTGTATAACAGGTTTTGAAACTAAGCCACGAGATCTGCCGCGAGTATCCCATGTCCAATTCTCTTTAGATTTAGTTGTCTAAAAACCTTCTTTTTGCATTGTTTGGATAAGGTTTATGTCCTTGCTTATTCTCCGCCCTGTTTATTCTCCTCTCTTTATTATCCTCCTCTTCCGTCGTTCATCGTCGTTATCATCACAACTGCGTTCACCACCGGCTTCACTATTAACATTACTTATCCGACCCTTCGCGGCGTTATTAATCCGTGCTTAATTGAACTGTAATACCGCAGATCGTCAATTAATTCCTGGTCATTAGGTCCGGTGGAGCTGGAGTCCGGTCGTCGCAGAAGCTAAATATTGGTAAAAGGGTTCGCACCGAGCAAGATGAGCGCTGTAATCAGTGTTTTTTTTTTTTATTTTCAGTACACAAACGAGGAAAACCCGAAACGCGGACGGCAAAAAGAGCATAAGGTAAGGGATTGCATTATAAACCGTGTCTTTGTTTCATGGACGATCTGATCGTTTTGCAAAAGGGGGCTCT
>NC_051412.1:34317704-34318364 GCF_015228065.2 Penaeus monodon
CTATCGTTGCCGGTCTATCGGGCTGTCTGGTCCGTCGCGAAGGGCGGTCGAGGGGGAGAGGCAGGAGGACGAGGCGCCGCGACTGTCGGCCCAAAACGACCGGGTTCGGGCGGTTTTAGCGGTAAGCCAAAAATTATGACCGGGGGACGAAGAAGCAAAGTGCAAGGATTATAGCGCACCGCCCACGTCAACAGCCCGCTTGCACCGTGCACGCGCAGCAGCGTCTCACCCGCCGCGCTCGGGCCGAGCAAAGGTAGCCCTTCGGCCGAGACGCCGTTCGGGTGATTCTCGCTCGTCGCGGCGCCGCCGACTTACGTCCAGACGATGGCCGCGCGGATCATTCATATATGGTCGCTGGGCGAGGAGAACATAAGGGCGTAAAGGGCTGGGCGCACCTAGGGAAAAGGGTCCTTCTCGACGGACGTGTAGGGCGCGGCGTGCGTGGCGCGGCAGGGGCACTCTCCCCCTCCCGAGGAGTCCCCCGCCCCTGGGGTCCCCCGCGCCCCAGTGGAGGCGGCGGCCGCGGGACGTAATAACGCCATCGCCTGCCCGGTGGGACTTCAGCCCCGCTGCACTCGGAGCCTCGGAGCCCTCCCGCTCGGCTGCCGGGGTCCCGCCTCGCCTCGCTGCCTCGTGCGTCGGGGCGCGAGGACGGGCACG
>NC_051412.1:34318398-34318667 GCF_015228065.2 Penaeus monodon
TCGAGGGCGCCGTCGAAGAGGAGGGCGAGCCGAGGGGACGCCCCGCCCGGGGCCCCGGGGCCGGGCAGCGGGTCCCCTGCGCACCCACTGGCGACGGGAGGGAGCCTCTCCGCCCCGCCCACGAGGAAGGAAAATCAGAGGCCATGAGTCTGTCCCCTTCGCCCCCCCCCCTCCCCCCCTCCCTCCCCGCCCGGGTTTCCCCCTTTCCCCAACCCCCCCCCCCCTTCCAACACCCCCCCCTTCCCCCCTTCCCCCCATTTTTTCCCCCC
>NC_051412.1:34318807-34318990 GCF_015228065.2 Penaeus monodon
TCATTGTCATTATTGTCTATATCACATTGTTTATTTTTTGTCCTTCACCATATTCTCTTTATTACACTATCTTTCTAGCATCAAAATCATATTATTACTACCATCATTCTCATTATTATCACATATACTTTATAACTGTTCGATAACTAGAAGCTTGGTTAAAAATATATATATTTTCGTGAT
>NC_051412.1:34319285-34319395 GCF_015228065.2 Penaeus monodon
AATAAAATAAAATATGGCGTGTTCTCCACAATGGATTCTGGAACATTACGATTTGACAAGTCTGTTATTTTGGTCTGCTGACACATAATACTTGTTCTTATTTGTATTTT
>NC_051412.1:34319447-34319551 GCF_015228065.2 Penaeus monodon
GTATGTGTGTGTATTTCTAAAACTTATAAACGACATTGAAATGTGATGCATGTAACAGCATTTTGATAAAAATCGAAGTACTCCAGAGTTCAGGTGAGTTGCCA
>NC_051412.1:34319577-34319687 GCF_015228065.2 Penaeus monodon
CCTGAGACTGGATGCACTTTAATCAAATAAATTAATTGAGCTTCGTGTGTGTAGGTAAACTGATTACATTTACTAATTAGGAGCCATTTGGGTCTTACTGAAAACCTATG
>NC_051412.1:34319713-34319851 GCF_015228065.2 Penaeus monodon
TCAGATTTGGTTGTTAAAATATGATGTTACTATGATGTTACTATGATGTTACTATGATGTTATATATGTTACTATGATGTTACTATGATGTTACTATGATGTTACTATTATTACTCTGAAACTGATGGACGTTCTGAT
>NC_051412.1:34319911-34320182 GCF_015228065.2 Penaeus monodon
GAGTCATAACTGCTAGTATTAATTCCTTTTATTTTTATATCATTTCCATATCATTATGTTTAAATAACACAGTATCATTGCACTTTTTTATTTACTTTATAATTTATTTGGAAATATAAAGCCGGTTTCTTCCTTTTCCCTTTGAAATGTGATGTTTCATATTGTACTGCAAGTGTGCAATGAACCAGCAAATTTGCAATTAAGTTTTTTTTTATGACTTCACCCCCCCCCCTCTCCCTCTCTACTCCATTTCTCGCTCTTTCCCTTATAC
>NC_051412.1:34322213-34322716 GCF_015228065.2 Penaeus monodon
TGCCAACATTCATAAAGAGACTTGCTGTTAATTAATTACTGTTTGAAAACTTCCATCAGGCCCAGAGGATGAAAAATGTCATCTTTGATCTTTCGCTTATTGACATCCGGACCCTTTCAGCGCTCTTCATAAACTTGAAAATTAATAACTGCAAGGGTTCCTGGGGGGGGGGGGGGTAAAGGGTGGGAGGGGGGGTAAAAGGGGAGGGGTGAAGGGGGTGGGGGTAATGGTGGGAGGGAAGGGGAGACGGAGGGGGGCAGAGGGGGAAGGAGAGGAAGGATGGGAAGGGGAGGAGAGGAGGAGGGGGGGAGAGGGGGAAGGTAGGATGGAGGGGTGTTGGGGAACGGTTGGCGGATGGAGGGGGGGGCGGGGGTGACATTTTTTTCCCTCGCTTTCTCTCTGTCTCGTCCTCTTTTTTCAACCTTTTTTGGGGAAAAAATCATACATAACAGGCATTTGATAAAGCTCGTTGATTGAACCGCTCTGCCTGTGTTTCCCCCAAC
>NC_051412.1:34323583-34323725 GCF_015228065.2 Penaeus monodon
CTCTCTCTATTTTCTTTTTTTTCATATTTTCCCCTTCGTTCGAAATTTTTTTTTTAGGAATATAAAAAAGGGAAAAATATAACTAGCCCTTTTATTTCTAATTAAACAAGCAGGCTCTAAGTAATTCAGCTTCAAAATTGGT
>NC_051412.1:34324891-34325164 GCF_015228065.2 Penaeus monodon
CGAGTCCGTTGCTATAACTGTACTTTCCGTAATATTCACTTAGTCATCAAAATCATCTCCCATTAAATCTTTCCCCTCCCTCATTACCCCCCCCCCCTCCCCTCGACATCTTTCCATCTATCACTTGTCTCCCTTACCCCTCCCTCCCCCCCTTTATCCACTCGCTATACCCACCCTCTTCTCACCCTTCCTGACTCTCCCCTCCTCCCTTCACACACACCCCCTCCTCACCCTTTCATCCATCTCACTTACTATTTGTACCCTCCTTGTAGG
>NC_051412.1:34325390-34325551 GCF_015228065.2 Penaeus monodon
TCATTCATTCATCTGTCCCATTCTCTCTTTACGATTCCGCCAAACGATTTTGTCTCGACGTCTATTGATCTTCGTGGCGCTGCCCGGAGGCCTATCCAAATTCCGGTCAAGAGCAATATTCGCGCGTAGGCCTACGAGAGGCATGCCGGAGATATGAAGAA
>NC_051412.1:34325949-34326140 GCF_015228065.2 Penaeus monodon
CACACACACAGTCTCTCTTACACGCCCATTAGAAGGCAACGCTTGAATTAAAAATAACATGATTTAAATACGTAATGCGTAATACCTATTATAAATCTTATTACAGATTCTCCCAATATGTTGTTATGCGATCACAGTGCAGAGTAATATAGTTTAATGGTTATACCTACGGATGGGATTTATAATGCAAA
>NC_051412.1:34326536-34326746 GCF_015228065.2 Penaeus monodon
AGGGATGTGCACTGTTGGGGGGGGGGATGGGAGAAGGGGGAGGAGGTTAGGGGAACAACGGGGGGGGGGGGGCTGCAGGGGTAACACAAATAAACATACACGATCAACAACATTTTTCATTCTTATTATATATACCCTGGGTTGATTGATGATGGAAATGTGGAGTGGGTTCGTGTGTACGTCTTGAGGGAGAGGATCTTGGGATGTGGG
>NC_051412.1:34326950-34327048 GCF_015228065.2 Penaeus monodon
TCTTGCAAAACAACCGGAAATGCTCAAAATACACCTGATATAAGGCTAACCAATTTAAAACATATTTTCCCTCCCATGGTGCAATAAAGTGAAATTCT
>NC_051412.1:34327596-34328017 GCF_015228065.2 Penaeus monodon
ATCAGTTCGTTGGAACTCTCTCATGACAATTAATTATTCTAATCATCTGTCTAACAGGTTTGTTTGGATCAATTAACTTTTTCCCTCCTCGTTTCTAGACACACGTGGCGTATCACTTATAACAAGCAATTCATTTCCTTTCGTGTTTTAGGCTGATTTTTTTCTCTCTCTCTTTTGATTTTTGAAGTATGAATAACACATATGCAACACCCCCTCTGCCTCCCCCCCTTCCTCCTGTTCTTTTTCTGCTTCTTTCCTTCGCCTTTGTGAAGCCACACTCCTCTCCCTCTCCCTTCTCCTCCTGTTCTTCTTTCCCCCTTTCCTCTGTCTCTGTCCAGCTATTTCTTTACCTCTTCTTCTCCTCGTCTCTCTCCCCCAAAATTTATTTCTTTTCTCCACTTCCTTCCAACATTCTCTTTCT
>NC_051412.1:34328425-34328556 GCF_015228065.2 Penaeus monodon
ATACTCAGGCAAGATCCTACCATCTGTTAGACCGAAACAGGGGGGTGGGGGGAGCGAAGACAGTTGGGTTGGGGTGTAAAGAGGGGGTGTAAGGAGGTATACCCAACTCTTAAAGGTAACCAGTGCCCGGG
>NC_051412.1:34328961-34329110 GCF_015228065.2 Penaeus monodon
ATCAGCACGAAAAATGTAAGCTATGCTCGATGCAATTCCACGTCTCTTTGTACTCACTTCCCAAATGTAAGTCATTTTCCTTTTTTTTCTCTCTAGGGTGTGCGCAGCGCTGACGTCAGTTGTTTCCCGCTCTTTCCTCCCCCGGGGTT
>NC_051412.1:34329429-34330174 GCF_015228065.2 Penaeus monodon
AGCGTCGTGACTAACCTCTCCCCATTTATTATCTGTTTAAATATAACTCTCGCATTATCCTCAAAAAGGCAAAAAGAGAAAAATAAGATGAAAATAAGAAAAAAAATGTGTATCGCCTTTTCATAAACCGTGCATAACGATTGCCGATGACGTCAGATTCCCATTTTAGAAGCAATGGTTATTGCGTGAAAATAATACCATGACATTTATAAGATTTGGCAACCTTTTTTCTCTCTCCTTTTCTCTTTTTTCTCTTTTTTTATCGTCTCGGGCACCGTTGCAGGTTGCGCCGCTCATATGCTGTCGTCATGGGCAAATCAGTCGGCGAGCAAGGTGCCGACCACCTGGTTCCTTGGAGGCGTTAATACGCAGTTTTCTCCTTCGCGGAAGAGCCCGTCTGCTTCGGCGGCCGTTTTGGGGAGCAGCAAAAGAGGTTTGGTGTGATGGATAACCTCGCACGTTTCTTTCCAGAGGCCCCAGACGGTCGCTTGTTTCAGACTCGCGTATGGCCGTCGGGAAAGATTTCCGTCGGGAGTCAACGAGGGAACGATTCTGGCCCATACGTCGAGTGACAGGGTCCTGCAGGCGGCCAGGGCGTCGGAGGGAGAGGCCGTTCGCAACGAGGCGGCGTTTGGCTGTCGGGGTCGTTCTAACGAGGTTACGGGAAACACACGACACATCCCCGGTGCACAGTCGTAACTCACGTTCAAATGGTCGTTGTGAACCGACCTGCAGGTGCGTCTCG
>NC_051412.1:34330205-34330771 GCF_015228065.2 Penaeus monodon
AGACGCACGTACACGAGGGAGAAGATACACATACGAGGACCAAAGCCACGCACATACATGGGCAGGCCTTTCACACGTGGCGGCCCGTTGTTATGCACACACGCATGCGCAGACGAACAGGTGCACACTAGGGCAGGGGGTACGCACACGAGAAAACGCGTCGCGGGGGTCGTTGGTGTCAGGAGGTATACACGGGAGGAGACAGGTACACATCACCTCGGCAGGAACCCTCGCAGGTCCTACACAGAGTTCATAGGCACACGCTGCCATCAGGTACACAGGGCGCCGGGTGAGCAGACGCCCCCACGCGAGGGTTAACAGTATCGCATAGTGTCGGCGCTGTCACACAGAGGACAAAGAGGCGTCATCAAGTACACAGAATCTCAGGGGATCACACATTCAGCAGGTGCACAGAGGCAGAGTCAGCAGGAACACAGGTGCGTTGTGGGAAGCAGAGAGAGAGGATCACACACATCCCATATGCAAATGATACAACGATGTGTTCGCCATTATGATCGCTATTATTGGTGCAACAATTTTTACTCTATGCCGTTCTTATGTTATCT
>NC_051412.1:34334009-34334291 GCF_015228065.2 Penaeus monodon
TATCGACACAACAGAAAGCAATCTTTAGTTATCAAAATAATTGAAGAGGGAGATTTAATTCGTATCATATTCACAAAAGAGTTATATAATTATCAAAATTATTTCTTTATGTGACTGCCGGTGGAAATGATCTTATTATATATAATGTCATCTGCAGGTGCCAAGCATTTTGTGAGACGTATTAATCATTATCACTGGTAATGGAATCGTTTATAATTGTCTTGCTAATCATCTTTATGTTAATTGCATACTCTATCATCTTAAGAATGTTTTTAGGACGAG
>NC_051412.1:34334520-34334600 GCF_015228065.2 Penaeus monodon
AGAAAAATCATTTGTCGTGTACATTTAAAAAGATGTATTTGTGTTTAGGAATTATATTGAGTCTGTAAGACTGTGTACAC
>NC_051412.1:34334916-34335320 GCF_015228065.2 Penaeus monodon
ATTCTAGCCAATACGCAGAAATTGGATCACTCTTTGCCCAGCGACACTCCATCAAGCAGAGAAAAAGGACCTTCATTTGTCCATTGACCCCCCTCTCCCCTCCCCTTCACCCCCCTCCCCCTCCTCCCCCCTCCCCTTCACCCCGAAATCCTACGCCCTCCCCCTCCTCCCCCCCCCCTTCCCTCCCGCTCTCCCCTATGCGTCTGACAAAGATGGCCGATCATCTACAATGCAAATTAGACTCAGTATAATTACCAACCTACATTTACACTGAAGACCAAGTATACCCTCCTCCCCCCCTCCCCTAGCTCCCCTCTGCCCCTCCTCCCCCTCCCTCCACTCCCTCTACTCAGATTCTGAGTTATTTCTCTCCCCTCCCCCTTTCTCAGATTCCCTGACCTCTT
>NC_051412.1:34335805-34335915 GCF_015228065.2 Penaeus monodon
CGATGAAAGAGCGAGAGTCGGTCTTTTGAGTGAACTCTCCTGTTATATGAGCAATAGCTTTGAGATTTTCCGAGTGTGTGTAAAGCGAACGAGTGGAAAGGGGGAAAAAA
>NC_051412.1:34336125-34336309 GCF_015228065.2 Penaeus monodon
CAATGGGCCCAAAAAGCAGTACAAATTGGTAACAACAGACACACACACAGCCACTCAGGCCGGCGAGGCAGTAACCATTGCCTTGGGTTTCCTTTCTTTTCATTGTTTCCTTTTCCTTTTTTAATTTTTTTCTTCTTCTTTTTTCTTATCGTTCTTTTCTTTTTTTTCCCATCTTTCTTTCTTC
>NC_051412.1:34337129-34337416 GCF_015228065.2 Penaeus monodon
GCCACACACGCATACCAACATAGCCAGATAAACAGACCCAACATGCAATTAGCCTCCTCATGACCGATAGTATTAATCTGTCTCATGACCCTTATCGCTTCCTATCATAAGGTTTTGAATCGCGTGTGAGATTCTGATAAGCTGTTGACGTAGGTAAAGATAAGTGAAGTAAAGAAATGCTGGTGAAAAGAAAAAATGTATTGATAATGTATTTGATAATTTAGATAAATAAAATGTATTCTCAAACTATAAAATTAATATGATGCGATTTGGTTATGTAAGTGTGT
>NC_051412.1:34337682-34337941 GCF_015228065.2 Penaeus monodon
AGTAAAGAAATATAAAATATTTCAGTGTTTATTCAGATCCAAATGTTTACATAATGTGCCTGTCAATATTGATAAAGTGTATGAGAATTGATGGGTGAAAGTGGAATCTTAAATTTACTTATACATCATTTCTTCAATTTTTTTGAATTTGATTTGTCGATTCAGCTGAATTAGAAGATAAAGATTCATTTATGTATTCTTTGTGGTTATGAAAAAGGATTATCACTTTTAGTTATTAAATCGTTTTCTTGTCTATTTA
>NC_051412.1:34338110-34338237 GCF_015228065.2 Penaeus monodon
CACATGTACATGCATGTGTAGTTGTGAGTGTGCGTGCGTACGTACATCCAGCAAACAAAACCAGACAAACGAACAAAAGAAAACAACAACAACCAAACAGTAGACTAAGAAAAAAAACACAAACGGC
>NC_051412.1:34338299-34338507 GCF_015228065.2 Penaeus monodon
ATCTAGAGGAAGGCGAGACCGAGGCGAGAACCGCGGCGCTGACCTGCTGTGTGGGCGGCCGCGGTGTGGGTGGCAAGGAAGGTGCTGTTCGCCGCTGACCTGCTGTGGGGCTCATGCGGAGTGACAAGGCGTGGCGTGGGCGGAGGGCTGTTGAGTGGGCGGCTGAGGACTTACTAGAGAGTGGGTGGGGGCTTTTAATCTGTCCTGA
>NC_051412.1:34339293-34339374 GCF_015228065.2 Penaeus monodon
ACCTGATGCACGTTTATCATCCCCGTAGGCTTGAGCTCCGTTACATGCTTGTTCTGTTCTCTATAATACGTGGAGCTTTGC
>NC_051412.1:34339506-34339934 GCF_015228065.2 Penaeus monodon
TCGTCCACAAGCTAATAGTAAATCGTATTAATCATTTTCCGCCTCTGAAAACGTCTTGGAATTTCATCTTCAAGAGATATAGTATACCTGCTACTTTTCTTTTCTTTTCATTTTAAGACGAACAATCTTTTGACTCTTGGTGAATCATCATCTTTTCCTTTTGCAATGTCACTTTCTCGTTCGAATATTTTCTGGAAAAAGCTTCGAGTCAAAGATGAAATAGGATTCATTTCTGTGCTAAGAGCGACCGAGTGTACTTTAATTCGAAAAAAAAGGAAGAAAGGAAGAGAGAGAGAAAAATAAAAAAGGAAGAAGAGAATAGGGGATAACAGAGAAGTGAGAAATAATATATAAATATTACGAAAATAAAGAAAAAACGTGCATGAATAGAGATAACCTCATATATACTATCATTTTAAGTTTGGATC
>NC_051412.1:34340334-34340501 GCF_015228065.2 Penaeus monodon
ACTTCATACGTCGCCCTCAGTCCATACACTGTACATTCTATATATCGTTTCATATTTTGTATTTTCAACATAATATCAAATTGCGTCTGTGCTATGATTTCTGTCTTTGAAGTAGAAGTTTTGATTTTGAATATAAAATCGAAGTTTTAATTGCTATCACTTCGTAA
>NC_051412.1:34340959-34341395 GCF_015228065.2 Penaeus monodon
TTTTTTCTTATGTAACTTATCCAATCATTGTTATTCCCCGACTACAGTAGGTACGCAAAAGCACCAAAACATCCAGAGAAAGAAATTAATAACTCCCATTGCACTTTGCAACAATTATTCCAAAGAAAATGTGTTCAGTAACCTATCAATCAATCTCGCATCAGATCCTTACTGCGTAGAAAAATTAAGAGTGATTAAAAAAACACACGTAATATTAGCGCCATAGTAAATGTCCATCAGGCTTGTTTGGAAAACGAGTGTGCGGTCTATCAGCTGATACGAACACGTTGAGTGGCATTAGGAAACTTTAGAACACATACAAAAAAGAAGCAGTAAAAAAAAGGGGAAAAAAAAGACTTGTCTGTAACAAGTTGTCTTGTATAGTTGTGTTCGTGCGTGTGTCTGTACGTGTGGTAATAGGGAGGGATAAATCGTA
>NC_051412.1:34341644-34342216 GCF_015228065.2 Penaeus monodon
GTCCACATATATCTTTGCATATCATACAAGACTAGGAAGATAATCTTATTCAGCTTTTTAAGTAATATTATACGTTGGGTAAAAAAAAAAAAAAAATATGTGTATATATAAAGATAAATAGACAGATACATTAATTACTAGACAAACATAGATATATGAGAATATGCAACCGTAGCGAGGGATCAGCGTCTTTTGTTATCATATAGAAAAAACGCTTTAACTTTTAAAGGAAGAAGTTAAAAAGCGCTCTGTTCACACTATAACTAGTCTTTGTTAATGTTTTTATTTTATGTTCTTTCACAGAGGTCGATAGAAATAGTATACGTCGATTTATATTAATTAGAATATTAATACACAGTAAGGAGTATGGCACGCAATTTCTACGCGCTAATTATGTCCTTAACGATGTCTTCTCAAGAAACTTTAATCACCTGAGAAGGAATATATGGCGACACCTTTCGGTAAATTATCCCGGTGATTTCTGATTGATATCCAGTATCCTTTTATTGGCCGAGAATCTGTCTCATTCTCCGCAGTGTGTGATAAAAGACATCTTTGATTGTTTAAAAATT
>NC_051412.1:34343258-34343347 GCF_015228065.2 Penaeus monodon
ATAGATATATAGACAGACAGGGAAATCCAATGGAAAGTCACGAAAGGGATTCCTTCTTCAGTGCCTTTGAAAATATAGCTCATGGCATT
>NC_051412.1:34343387-34343751 GCF_015228065.2 Penaeus monodon
GTAATGATACAGATAACGCTTATATATACAATGTTTTGCACGTTATACAAGGCATGTGTTATAAGTGTAACTCTTTGGTCACGAGTCGTGTTATCTTAAGCGATGTAACCCTTCAGATTGTTATATATTCTCGGGATAACAAGGCAATGAATACATAAACTCGTAGACAATTAGCATACGAGAAACTGATCTATGTTTAATTCACAACAATTGCCAAACTTGAACGGGAAGCAGTGATGGCCGAGTGGTTAAGGCGTCCTGTTAAACTGTTAATATACGATAACCAAAGAGTAATCAGGCAAAATAATCACCAAATATATAGAAAAGAGTATTAAGCAAAGCCTTGGTGTGTGAGAGGCAGTGA
>NC_051412.1:34343829-34343940 GCF_015228065.2 Penaeus monodon
AACAACTGTATTTTTATTTATTTAGTTTGTTTCCTACATTTTGGGATGTTTATGAGTGTGTCTCTGGATGGGTTGGTGTTTATGACCTTCACTTTCACACATCCCCCCACA
>NC_051412.1:34344906-34345113 GCF_015228065.2 Penaeus monodon
GTAAGGAGTATAGCCCGCAATTTCTACAGGCTAATTATGTCCTTAATGACGTTGTCTTCTCAAGAAACTTTAATCACCTGAGAAGAAATATATGGCGACATCTTTAGGTAAATTATCCCGGTGATTTCTGATTGATATCCATTACCCATTTATTGGCCGAGCGTGCGTTCGTGTTGGATAAAAGACACATTTGATTGTTAAAGATTC
>NC_051412.1:34345690-34345895 GCF_015228065.2 Penaeus monodon
AAACTTGTAGACAATTATCATAGAGAAACTGATCTATGTTTAATTCACAACAATTGCCAAACTTTAAACGGGAAGCAGTGATGGCCGAGTGGTTAAGGGTCCTGTTAAACTGTTGTATAGGATAACCAAAGAGTAATCAGGCAAAATAATCACCAAATATATAGAAAAAGTATTAATCCAAACCCCGTTGTGTGAGAGGCAGTGA
>NC_051412.1:34345971-34346077 GCF_015228065.2 Penaeus monodon
CTATTAATTGTTATTTTTATTTATTTAGTTTGTTTCCTACATATTGGGATGTTTATGAGTGTGTCTCTGGATGGGTTGGTGTTTATGACCTTCACTTTCACACATC
>NC_051412.1:34346708-34346858 GCF_015228065.2 Penaeus monodon
GGTAAAGTTAAATTAACTTTCTAAAAGGACAGAAATGAAGTTTAGTGACACATGAGATATTTTACAAAGGAAAGACAAACTTTATCTCAGTGAATAAAGAAAAGTTTTCTATTGAAAAAAAAGTATCTTCATAAAGTAAACTGTATCACT
>NC_051412.1:34347464-34348637 GCF_015228065.2 Penaeus monodon
CAAAATTTCTGAAACGTTAGGACAAAAAGAAGAAAAAAGGTTACCCCCCCCAAAAAAAAAATAATAATAATGATAATAAATAAATAGATAAATAAATAGATAATACAAATAAAGATTAAACGATCCGAAAAGAAAGACGATAAAGAAGTGAAAAACCGAGAAATCAAACATAAAAGAATGATATAAGAGAGAAAGAGAAAAAAAAAATAAGAGAAAAAATGGGAACTTCAAAACAAAAATAGGAAAAGAGAGAGAGAGGCAGAGAGGAAAAGGCTGATAAACAGATAAAAAGCGAGACGGTGAGGCAGCAAGCAAGCACTCAACTAAGAAAAAAACAGACAGGAAGACAAATAGAAGGGAAGGCAAAGAGGCAGAGAAGCAACCAGACACTTAAGAAAGTAAACAAGGGGACAGGCCTACAAGCAGACAAGCAAGCAGACTAATATGAAAACAAACAGAGAAGCAGACATGCAAGTAAGCATAAAACCACAAGCAAAAAGCAGAAGGACAGGCAGGCACACACACAGAAGCAAGAAAACAAACGGGTAAACAACCAAATTAACAGACAAAGAAAAAGGGAGACAGACAGACAAACAGAAAAGCTGACAGACAAACAACCCAACTAGCAGACATGCAGAAGGTAAACAAGCAAACGTGGAAACATCGGGTAAACAGGCAGAGAGGCAGGCAGACAGGCAGAGAGTAAACAAGAAAATAAGGAAACAGGCAGAGAGGTAGACAAACAGGGGAACAGGCGGACAGGAAGAAAGTAGACAAGCAAACAAGGGAACAAGCGGACAGACAGATAGGTAGGCAAACATGGGAACAAGCAGAGAGACAGGAAAACAAGGAAACAGACAGACAGGGAGAAAGTAGACAGACAAACAAGGGAACAAGCAGACAGGCAGAGAGGCAGGCAATCGAGGAAACATGCAGAAAGTAAGCAAGCAAACAAGGGAAGAGGCAAACAGGCAGAGAGGCAGGCAGACAGGTACCCTAAAAAGACCTTTGGAAAGCAATATGGCTGAGCACACGAACACAAGAACTAACGGACCTCCCGTAAACAAACAAACGCGCAGTCTTTAACCGTTGGACGACAAACAAACAAAAGAAACAAATGGTTGTTGTAACGTCTGTGGTCGAGGTATCAATTGTGTTCCTTTTTCTCTCTAT
>NC_051412.1:34348675-34348791 GCF_015228065.2 Penaeus monodon
CTCCTCCTCCGTGTGGCAGTTCCCTTCGTTTGTTTTTTCCTCGACTTTTTCTTTCTCTTTCGCTTTTTCGTTTTCTTTTTTCTTTTTTGTCTTTTTTTCTTCTTTTTTTCTGTCCT
>NC_051412.1:34349020-34349344 GCF_015228065.2 Penaeus monodon
TACCCTGCATCCTTTTCACCATTTTCATTTGTTATAATTACATATTTTGTTTCTCTCTCTTTATTCTTCTTCCTTCCCTATCTCATTTCCCCCTTTTCCCTTTGCCTTCCTCTTGTTCCTTTTATTCATTGCTCTTCATAATATTCCAACGGTTTTCTTTTTTTTTCATTTATAATTCCCCCTCCCCCCCCTTTTTTTTCTCTCTCTGTCTATCGCTCTTTTTATGGTCCGTTTCGATTTAGTAATGATTATTTCTCGTCAAGAGTCTTTTAAGGCTTTCGTCATCGTCATCACAGGGACATCATAACAATCACTGTAAAATCA
>NC_051412.1:34349714-34349808 GCF_015228065.2 Penaeus monodon
TTTAGTAATACCAAAGACCCAGGTAGATTGTTGAGGTAGGCAGGTACTCAGCAGGTACACAATTCACAAACAATCACTTATCGCTCCCGCTTTG
>NC_051412.1:34350232-34350452 GCF_015228065.2 Penaeus monodon
ACGAGAGGTTGGACGGTCATTTTTTATTCATTTGTAAACAGTACAGTTGTCTTCGCTAAGTGTGTGTTTATGTGTGCATTGTTTACGCCCATTCAATTTGCTTGTTTGTGTTTTCAGTCTTACCTCTGTTTTCTTTTGTTTTCGTGTTACTGACGTTTTCAAATGACTGATTACGTGCAATAAGATAATCTTAATATATCGTACTATAGGTTAACGTCAT
>NC_051412.1:34350813-34351141 GCF_015228065.2 Penaeus monodon
GACAGTTATGATGTATATGTATATATCGTTATATTTCTTGGTGCGATTAACCTTCAATTAAGGAAAAGCCGAACGTGCTCATTTCTGATAGTTTTATCTCCTATAATGGACACTGTAACGGTGTCGTGTCTTGACGTTATAACTTGACATCATACAGCTATAAATCCTGAGATAACTTCAACCGGTTGGAATAAAAAAAAAAAGGTAATAAATTATACAGCCAGAAAAACCTGTCTTCTACATTATAAGGTTTTAAATTCGTAATAAATTTCATATACTGACCTAAACTGTCGACATATATATCCCAATATCTATTATATCAATATCA
>NC_051412.1:34351302-34351443 GCF_015228065.2 Penaeus monodon
ACCTCAATAAGTATGAATAAGTGATTTACAGAAAATTCATATAATTTCTAGCGATGGAAATGGATGCCAACAGTAACACATTATATAATAAATCATGTGTCATTCATCATATGTATATCATGTCAAATGTCAAATGAATTG
>NC_051412.1:34351908-34352113 GCF_015228065.2 Penaeus monodon
CCATCCCCTCCCCCCATCCCCCCCACCCGCCCGATATATTCCCGGAGGATCACAAATAGAAAATGCTCGTCATACCCTGCGTCTGAGTCGAATCTGTAATGGCGCTTGTCTGTCCTGTTGGATTTACATGAATAATAAGGGATCGGAACCTCCAGCGCCGATCGTCTTTTGTCAACTGTTCGACGCTTAAAAGGATCGAGGCCCC
>NC_051412.1:34352543-34352676 GCF_015228065.2 Penaeus monodon
CTCTGTAGAGCACCGCAGCTGGATCCCCGCCGGTTGCCTCCGTCAATCAAACGCAAAGAGAATCAATTATTCTATCACGAGCCTCAAGATGCGACACTCGATCCGCTTGTGCGAGAGTGCCACAGCCTCCGCC
>NC_051412.1:34352707-34352779 GCF_015228065.2 Penaeus monodon
TCGCTGGGAGAGTGATGTAATCATGGCGATTATGCCAACGGGGATTGCCGAGCCGAGCGAAGGAAGTAGATG
>NC_051412.1:34354520-34354662 GCF_015228065.2 Penaeus monodon
AATATCTAATTCACACATCTGCGTTGTCACAATCCTTTTCATATAACAAAGTTCTATTATATGTAGGTGTGCTTGGTTATGTGTGCCCAGCTGTTTGTTGCGCATCAAACCGAGCGCACCTGGGAGAGCCTCAGTTTAGAGC
>NC_051412.1:34354997-34355096 GCF_015228065.2 Penaeus monodon
CCCGCCCACGCCATGATCGCTCCTTGTGCCCTCTTGAAATCACCATCGAGGAAAGTCTTGAGAGGCGAAATGTCTTCACATTTTCAAGACGCTTCCCGG
>NC_051412.1:34355221-34355970 GCF_015228065.2 Penaeus monodon
ATGCCTTTACCCCTTCATATCTTCCCCTTACTCCCTCCTTCCCTGATTATCACCTATTGCTTCATCTCACCTTCTCTTCCTCTCTTATTCTCCCCCCTTCCTCCATTCCCTCTTTCCCTGCCTTCTTTCCATCCCCCTCACACACCCCCACTTTACCTTACCTTCTTATCCCCCCCCCCTTCCCTTCCCATCCTTACCCTCCCCTCCCCTCCCACCTTATCTTCCAACTTCTTACCCCCTCCCCCCTTTCTTCCCTCCCCTCCCATCCTCACCTTTCTTCTTACCCTTCCCTTCCCCTCTTACCCTTCCCTCCCACCTTACCCTTCCCCTTCTTCCCCTCCCATCTACCCTCCCCATTTCTCCCTCCACTTACCTTCCTCCCTTCTTCCCCTCCCCATTTCTCCCTCCACTTACCTTCCCCCTTCTTCCCCTCCCCATTTCTCCCTCCACTTACCTTCCCCCCTTCCTACCTTTCCCTCTCCCCTCTCCCCTACTAGTGGTTTCTGTGAACTGATGTTTCTCCATCTCCTCCCCCGAATCTTTACGGATGAGAAACCAGTCGAGAGTGATCTGGCATTCAAGTGATGAGCGAGATAACTTTGGATTGACTCACACAATAGGGGGGGAGCATCTTCCTTTCATCTCCTGTCTCGCTTTCGGCATGTCTGTTGGTTGGTTCGTCTGTCCGTTCGTGTGTGTGTCTCTGTCTCTCGTTCTCTAGGTCAGTCTTTTATCTTAACCGTGGCTTT
>NC_051412.1:34356095-34356502 GCF_015228065.2 Penaeus monodon
AACCCGAGACACAAATAGATGCACCTCCTCCTCCTCCATTACGAAATACAAGAATCCAAATCATCATAAACAATAAGACCAAAAGACAAGTGAAATGAATGAATAGCCACATAAACGCGACCACATACGAAAGCCCAAAATGCTTCCTCATTCTGCTGCCTCGCGTGTCCGGTCTTTATCGAATTATATCGCCTTTTCGGCCGTTCATTGTGCTGGTGACGATATCATCAGCAAACAGCAGGATCGAGAAAAATAATCGTTCCTATAGTTTGGCGTTTGTTGAGGTCCTTTGAGGTCTTTTAAAGGTCCGAACCGATTTTTAAAGGGCTGTTCTCTCCTCCGTCCCTCCACCCCCATCCGTTTTTTTTTTTTTTTTAAGAATTCGGTTTATTAGTCTTGATAAAGTT
>NC_051412.1:34356553-34357350 GCF_015228065.2 Penaeus monodon
GTTTGCATGGTTCTTTCGTTACGTTGGTTGTGATTTTTTAAAAGACGGTGAGAGAATTAACCTAAAATCAAAACAAAAAAGACCAAAAATTCGTATTATGCCCGGAAGCTTATTTTTTTTCCGTTCGATGTTCTGCGTTGCGTGGCCCGTGTGGTCTTGTCTTTATATATTCACAAGCTCTGTAATCATCTTCTCCCTTCTATAATGAGTGAATTAAACCCAAAACCCTATTTTTTTTTTAAAACCCCGATGGCCCCTTCGTCCCCAAGAGAGAGAGATCCTTCGACCGTTTTTGGACACGCCGCGAGGGAGCAAAGGCCAGGAACCAGTTTGCGCGGCTTTGTTGATGTTTTGGCGTGGGGGGGGGGGAGGGGGCACATCAGGCCAGTGCGTTCGAGTTGCTGATTTTTGGCTACGGTTGATCGGCTAGCCCAATCGTTTTGATTTCCTCATTTTCCAAATCATATACAGATTTTTTTTAGAATTCGTGAGTCGTATCATCGAGCACCCATTCAAATTTGCATATCGAACGTTCGAGCTAAATCAAAGATGAAGCTACTCTTTACCTAAACGATATAAGCGAAAAGAAAATTGACACGTCACGGAATATAATAACATCTCATCAGACAAACAACCAGTTATGTACAGTAACAAGGCGCTCTATATTTGTACATTGTTCCTTTAGCTTTGATTACAACGCGGTCCTTGAAGACAGAGATTCGCTCGTCGTTGATGATCAAGATTTTCGAGTTGATTGGAAGGTAAAATGTCTTTGACAAATAAGATTTCTTAAGTGG
>NC_051412.1:34357561-34357907 GCF_015228065.2 Penaeus monodon
ACTACATACACCTTCCTCACGAAGACGAAGCCGCGGCCAGAAGCAAGCCCTCGCGACGAGTCCTTTTGTCCTTTTCTTAGCGAGCTCGAGACGGCGCGCGCGCGCTCCGGCCGGCGAAGAAAGTCCCAAAAGAAAGACAACATCCGCGGCCGTTGAGTTTCTTAAGTCGTGAAGTGTGCAGGATGAATGGAGGGGGGGGGGTTAAGGGGGGAGGGGGGGGTTAAGGGGGGGAGGGGAGGGGCAGGCCTTCAGGGAGAGGTGGGGAAGGTCGGGGATTGAGGGTGTATGCGGGGGAGGGGGGAGGAGGTTCGAATAAGCTCTCCCAATTACCCAGAATCTCTACCCG
>NC_051412.1:34358271-34358391 GCF_015228065.2 Penaeus monodon
AATGTATTCAACCCTCTTTAAACAGTATTTAAACTATTGAAATCCATTTTGAAACTTAACATTGTCCAAAACCTGCAATTAACGTAAAAAATGCAACCATTTCAACAGTACCGAGAGGGA
>NC_051412.1:34358561-34358751 GCF_015228065.2 Penaeus monodon
ACATTTGAGATGTTATGAGCTGTTGGAGTCTTGTCTCATCATCCCTTTTTGGAAGTTTCAGGGCTAGGATTAAGTATTCTCTCTCTCAATGCTTCTCCCTCGTCGTATAGATCGGAAATGCACACTTCTGATCGCAGATTGTTTGAACGGACTCCAATAAAATTTCCTCATCATCTACATTGCGACTTTC
>NC_051412.1:34359176-34359315 GCF_015228065.2 Penaeus monodon
TAAGAAGGTTAGAAGGTGGAGGCATTAAGGTAATGCAGTGGGGGGGAGGGGGGGAGGGGAGGATAGCAGGGGATCTAAAGACCTGTGTATGATTGTCCGATGCTGATTGAATCTCTCTCTCACTTTTTTTTTTTTTTTT
>NC_051412.1:34359337-34359440 GCF_015228065.2 Penaeus monodon
TCGGAGCGAGAGAGTTAAGAAAGCGGAGATCGGTTGCCTCTGTACGGGATTTATTAAGATTCTTGCAATTCTCCGCCTCCGGGCCCTTGCTCCCCCCCCCCCT
>NC_051412.1:34359963-34360303 GCF_015228065.2 Penaeus monodon
TCTTAAGTCGGAAATCTATGGTCCAACTGATGCTTGGACCTTTGCAGGGCATGCTTTTCTTTTTCTTTTTTTTTATTGAAAGCCTCGCCAATTCCCCCCTTCCCTCTTAATCTCCCTGTCCTTTCCCCTCCCCCTCCCTCTCTTTTTCTCCTCCCTCTTATCCTTCCCTTATCTCCCTCCCTTCCCTAACCTCCTTCCTTTCCCTTACCTCCTTCCCTTCCCTCCCTCCCTTTCCCCTCCCCTTCCCCTTTCCCTCCCTCCTTCCCTTCACTTACCTCTTTCCTTTCCCCTTCCCTTCCTTCCCCCCCTTCCTTCCCCCCTTCCCCTCTCCCTCCCTCCG
>NC_051412.1:34360388-34360599 GCF_015228065.2 Penaeus monodon
CGCCTCCCTTCGCCACGGCGTCCGAGGGGCCAATGAGCATCCGATGCCGTGTTTATGGCGGCAAAAAGCAGCTCTATAAATGCGCGTAAATCAGGGTCGTAGATCGGACTCATCCCCATGAGCCGATGACGCCTGATAAAACTCTGCTATAAAACACAGTTACCGGGAGGATGATTTTTTTTTTAAGGGCTGGCGTCCATCCCATCACCTA
>NC_051412.1:34360636-34360783 GCF_015228065.2 Penaeus monodon
ATGGTTGGGTCTCTTCCTGTTCTCTTTAGTTGGGGGGAGGCAGGGGGGTGATCTCTTGATTTAGGGGTCCCCGGTTTCTGGTCTCTGTGATTTTACTAATATATTCGTTTATTTATTTCTGAGGGTGTACTTTTTTTCTCTAATTCG
>NC_051412.1:34360885-34361215 GCF_015228065.2 Penaeus monodon
CTTCCGAGCACAAAGCAAAACCGAAATCACAGGGCGATATCCTTGGACCTCCTCTGTTTCACGAAGCTAATTTCGAACGAGTGAGACGCTATCTTCGAGGCTTCGGGACTTCATCTGGTCATTAGTGTTTATGCCACACTGAGGGTGATTAGGGAAGCTCTTAACTATGTTCGCCATAACCTCTTCATTCCCTTGGAAGAAAAAGAAAAAAGGAAAACTGCTTCAGAGAGGAGGGTAAGAAAAGGAATAAATGATGACAGAGGGTAACCAAAGGAGAGAGAAAGATGGGAGGAGCAGACATATGGGTGAAGGACAGGAGAGGAGGATAAA
>NC_051412.1:34361265-34361512 GCF_015228065.2 Penaeus monodon
AGGTACCTCGTAAGTGGCTTCAGAAGCGGGGGAAGAAGCACATATTCCCTCAAGGATATAAATGTCTTGGAGAAGAGTTTGGAATTAGTGTCATGTCACAGACCCGCGCTGATGAAGCCTTCAACTCGTTCCCTCCGTGATGCCGTTAAGAGTGAACGAGGTAGACGGAGGGATTTTATTTTCTTCGTGTTTCTCTTCAATTTTTTTTAGTCTCCTTCTTCCTTTTGATGTTGCAGTTCATCAGTTT
>NC_051412.1:34361979-34362295 GCF_015228065.2 Penaeus monodon
AGCTATAATTAATAGGCAATCTAACTTCTCCCGAGTGTTTTCTGATAACTCACCGCTATTTCCAAAGATAAAGAAAAGCGAATTGAGAATAATTAGGTAAAAGAAAAACATAAAACTCACTTAATAAGACGCGATTCGTTGCAGTCTTAAAGAGAGATTGAGATATTTTTAGCAGAGGATTTAAACAGTACACCGTGTTTAATAAGAGAAAGAATAACATTTAAATCGTAGTCATTAACCACGAATAAGGTGGTTTAATGAACATCGTGATATGTGCTTAATAAACATAAAATGCAAGATGCGTTCGAGGCTAGTA
>NC_051412.1:34363270-34363509 GCF_015228065.2 Penaeus monodon
ACAACGCTCATCTACATCTCATTGGGCCAAATCCAAAATGAACTCGGCTCAAGAAACCATCGGCGAGACTCACCAATCACATTTCCGCGCGTGGACAGAGTACAAAGCGCGGAGGCCAACAGCGTGCACGATTGCAAACCTCATTCTCATTATGAAGCCGAAGGGGGCGGGGCCTTCGCTCGTGACGTCACACCTAGCCCCGTTGGATCTCCCTGTTGGTTTTCTCTTTGGTCTAAAAT
>NC_051412.1:34365897-34366982 GCF_015228065.2 Penaeus monodon
GGATGTAAATGTAAATTCAAACCGTACTGTAAAGCAAGAATTTTCTGTTCAGCAATTATTACCTTAAGTCAAAGATCAAAGTCAATGTACCTCTAAAGATAGAACTCATGGCATTAGATAAGAATATTTAGGTTCTTAAAAAAGACACACTTGTGTATATATATCGTTAAGAATAAGATTAATTACATTATGCAGGTTGAGCAAAAGATATTATAACCACGACTGTTTCTGATCATGAGGTATACTATAAGCTCCTTTGATAACCAGGCAATAAATATATAAACTCTCAGAGTATAAACATATGATATGTCTGTAATTTATTAATCTAATTGCTTCTAAAAGACCTGAAGCAGTGATGGCCGAGTGGTAGGGCGTCCTGTTAAACTGTTAATATATGAATTATCCAAGACCCATTAAAGAATTGCACAAGAACCACCCGAGAACCACTCAAGAACCACCGAAAACCACTCAAGAACCACCGAGAACCACTCAAGAACCACCGAAAACCACTCAAGAACCACCGAGAACCACTCAAGAACCACCGAAAACCGTTCAGGAGCCAATCAACAACTACCCGAGAACCGCTCAATAACCGAAGAGTAATCAGGCAAAATAATCACCAAATATATTGAAAAAAAAACTACTGAGCAAAACCATAGCATGTAAGAGGCAGTGATGGCCGAGTGGTAAGGCGTCCTTTAGACTGTTAATATAGAATAACCAAGGAGCAATCAAGCAAAATAATCACCAAATATGTTTAGAAAAAATGTATTAAACACAAACACCGTTGTGTGAGAGCAGTGATGGCCCAGTGTAAGGCGTCCTGTTAAACGTTAAGTATGATAGCCAAAGAGTAACCACCAAATTATATAAAAACAGTAATTTAATCCAAAAGCCCATTGTGTCTGAGAGCAGTGATGGCCGAGTGGTTAAGAGCGTCCTGACTAGAAATTCAGATGGGATCTCCCGCGTAGGTCGAACCTATCTTACCTGCGATATTAATGTTTTTTTTTATTCTATTAGTTTGTTTCCACATTTTGGGATGTTTATGAGGTGTCTTCTGGATGGGTTGGTGTTTATGACCT
>NC_051412.1:34367290-34367484 GCF_015228065.2 Penaeus monodon
AGGTCAATTCTCTCGCACAGTGATATATATCTTTGCATATGTAAATCCGGACTGATACCACAGAGCCGTTCTTTAATTCCCAGGGCGCGTACCACAGCATGACGGGAACGAGTAAGTGTGAGAGAATTATCATTTTTTTTAAAAGTCCGTTTTTTTCTTTAATTTTCCTCCACGTGTTAGGGGGCGAGACTGTT
>NC_051412.1:34368323-34368405 GCF_015228065.2 Penaeus monodon
GTAGTGTCCTTCATGTGTTTCCTCTGTGTGTTGAGGTGATCAGGTGCGTGGAGCTCTGTCGTGTGTATACCATACATACATC
>NC_051412.1:34369020-34369223 GCF_015228065.2 Penaeus monodon
GCTCTCTCTCTCTCCACTCTCTCCTCTCTCTCTCTCCTCATCCTCCACTCCTCCGACCCAATCACTCTCCCTCCCCCTCCTCGCTCCTCTCTCACCTCCCTGCCCTTCCTCCCCCCTCCTCCTCTCTCTCTCCTTCCTCCCCTCCCCTCTTCCCACTCTCACCCCTCTTTCTCCATTTCCTCCTACTCTCTCCATCTTCTTTC
>NC_051412.1:34374476-34375249 GCF_015228065.2 Penaeus monodon
ATGTCCACCACATTCTGGTAGACTGTCTAACATGACTAGTATGTTTCACTGCTCTAGTACTTTGCACACACCGTGACACTTATTGAGCTACATGCATGTTTTAGTTGAAAATTTCCTCGCACAGTATTAGGTGAGTCCCCCGTCCCTCACCTTTAACAACACTGTAAGAAATAACTTGCTATGCTATGCTATATTCATATGTTTTGTTATTTTATATGACTCTTCCCACCACAAGAGTTCATGGAGTGTATTATGGTGTTCATCTGTTCACAGTTATGTATTATTCATGTCATGGTATGCCATGTTATATACAGTCACTTGCAAGATAAGTGTTAACGATATGGTGTTCTGTGTTCCGCCGTTATTTCGAGTGTAGTATGGGGCTAATACACGTCCTTGGTGTTATGTAACAGTTGTGCGAATAACAGACGAGTCACGGTGTCACATGTCGCCAGTCGTTTTATCCTGGTGTCGTATGACAGCCCTTATTGTGTCAAGGAGTCAGGTATCATGTTTTATTGATTGTCGGTGTCAAGTGTCAAAACGTTGTACGTGTCGTGCAAGTCATACTTTGAGTTTATTATTATCATCAACTTTTTTTTTTTCTCAAGGGGTCAGCAGAAGGGGTAATTTCTTGACACATTTCTCCTTGCTATGACGGTTCATTAGCACACGCTGCGCCTCTGCCATGTGTCCCAGTGGAATTGGTATCTTATTTTATGTATTAGATAACTTTCATAGATATGCATATTATTTTGCTGTGTCAGCTTCAG
>NC_051412.1:34375567-34375731 GCF_015228065.2 Penaeus monodon
TGTCTAAATATATAACACCATTCCTGGTACAGATCAGCTTCAACCTACCTGTCTGTACACATCATTCCTTACAGAAAACACCATAAAAGAACGTCTTTATCCACACCATCCCTAATATGAAAACTCACTACACACACTATCCCTGTTTCATAAGCACCATAACT
>NC_051412.1:34375765-34376297 GCF_015228065.2 Penaeus monodon
TCGATCCTGAGTCAGAAACTGCAATCTTTTTTAGTGTCGAGATTTCTTTATACGTAAAAAAAAAGATACACTTTAGTCATGGAAGAGTTACTATGTATCTCTTCTTCTTTTCATTTTCTTGTTTTATTGTTTTCTTCCTACTTTTCCTTTTCTTTCCGTACTTACCTTAATTTTTTTTCTCTCGATCCGTCGTGAGGAAAGCATATAGTGAAAAAATAAGTTTTATCCTTTTCATTGATCCATAATTGATATCATCACGATTCTTATCATCATCATCGTTGATTTTGTAATTATCAATATCCTTTCGTTGTTGATTTATGTATCCATATCTTTATATACAGTGTTACTTCTTACGTCGATGAAGAGGTTACGTGATAAGCAAAGGTGAGTTGCCAGTTATTTAAAAAAGATTTTCTGCATGCCTGTTATTTCAACAGTCAGTAAGATATCATAAAATCTTTCTTTTTCTTTTTTTCCAGTTGATTTAACCAATGAAATATATATAATACCAATAACTGGTCCTAAAAGGAGG
>NC_051412.1:34378117-34378243 GCF_015228065.2 Penaeus monodon
GTCATAAGAGGTTTCCAATATGTCTTTTTTCTCAAGATTATCTTCTAAGATAACAGCGTGAAAGCAAGAACCTGTTTTTTAATGCACCAAATTTACATAAATGTAATCCTCTGTGATCGATTCAAA
>NC_051412.1:34378727-34378982 GCF_015228065.2 Penaeus monodon
ACCCCACCCTCCCACCAGTCCCCCACCCCCTCCCTCCCAAACCCTCTAAATGGTTGAACAAAACAAAGGAACAATAACGCGTGATCTTCAGAACTACGAAGAGAGGAAGAACCACGAAAGAAAGAGGAAAGGGAAAAACGAAAGGAAAGAAGCGGGAGGAAAAAGCATTGTTGTTATTGATACCTTGAGCGATGACTACGATAACCTCCTGGAGAGTCATAGTCATCAAGGTTTCCTAAAGGAAAGAGGTTCTGG
>NC_051412.1:34379165-34379488 GCF_015228065.2 Penaeus monodon
TTTTTTCTTCGGACATAAATGAACCAAAGTATCATGCTCGGCAAAGACAGGGGGAGGATTCAAGCTTTAGCTCTTGACTAATATCACTTCTTTCCTTCCTGTTTCTTATCTTTCTGCTGATCATCTACAGAATCACAAGAAATCTCAATTAAACCAAAGGGCTGTGACCTAACTACCTCGTTTAACAGCGATTTTTGACCTCACTCTAGGTTTGGTAGCCATTCCTCCCGCAGTGTGACAGATAGCTGATCGATCTCCCACAGGGTAAAATCCTACATTGACGATGAAACAAGATGACGACGGGTATGTATATTAAGTTGGTC
>NC_051412.1:34379597-34379909 GCF_015228065.2 Penaeus monodon
CGATTATGTTGGTCATATCATTATATTAATCATATCCATGACCACTATCATCACCATAAAAACAATAAAAACAATTCTAATGATAATGATAGTAATAATATATACATTTTTTCCTCAAATGAAAAATAAGAATATGGAAATACATTCATATCGTAAGATGCATCTTTGCTGAGAGTTGGAGATTAAACAAAGGTCAAAATAAGAATAAAACTCGGGAATAAGCATGAGTCTTCATCGTGGATTTGTAATCTGAGAAAGACAACGCAAGTCAGTCTTAAGATGCTAAACAGAGCCAAAGACATCGTCGTTTTG
>NC_051412.1:34380208-34380371 GCF_015228065.2 Penaeus monodon
GACGTAAATGTGTATATAGAAATTACAAGAAATTACCGAAACACAGAACGACAGTATGGAAACACTCTACTTGAGAAAGCAACAAAGAAATGAACAAATAAACGACAGGAACAGCGGATATTGCCGATTAGCAGGATTTCGAATCAGTTCCCACGTGCACACG
>NC_051412.1:34380627-34380979 GCF_015228065.2 Penaeus monodon
TCACTGCCTCTCACACAATGGGCTTTGGATTAATACTTTTCTCTATATATTTGGTAATTACTCTTTGGCTATCATACATTAACAGTTTAACAGGACGCCTTACCACTCGGCCATCACTGCTTCCCGTTTAAAGTTTGGCAATTGTTGTGAATTAAACATAGATCACTTTCTCGTATGATAACTGTCTACGAGTTTATGTATTCATTGCCTTGTTATCATGAGAATATATAACAATCTGAAGGGTTACATCGCTTGTTAAGATAACACGACTCATGACCAAAGAGTTACACGTATAACACATGCCTTGTACAACGAGCAAAAAACATTGTACATATAAGCGTTGACTCTATCA
>NC_051412.1:34381048-34381146 GCF_015228065.2 Penaeus monodon
CAGAGGAACGCTGTGTTTCCTCTTCAGTTTCATGCTGAGGATCTGAGCTAAAGGCGCTGAAGGAGGAATCCTGAGTTTCCGTTGGATTTCTCTGTCTG
>NC_051412.1:34383427-34383782 GCF_015228065.2 Penaeus monodon
CCGTCATAAGAGTTTTCCAATATGTCTTTTTTCTCAAGATTATCTTCTAAGATAACAGCGTGAAAACAAGAACCTGTTTTTTAATGCACCAAATTTACATAAAAGTTCCCCCTGTGATTTGATTCAAATCTCGCTCTCTTTCTGTCTCTCGTTCTCTTTGTTTTGTCTCTCTCTTCTCTCTGTCGTTCCTCTGTTTCTGTCTCTTTTTTCTGGGTTTCTCTTCTCTTCGTTTTGTTTCGGTTTCTTTCTTTCCCCTCGTTCTCTTTATCACTGTTTCTGTCCCGTGTCTCCACGTCCTCTCTTCTCATCTTTCTGTCTGTCATCTGTCTGTCGGTCTGTCTGTCCCGTCTGTCTG
>NC_051412.1:34383913-34384165 GCF_015228065.2 Penaeus monodon
ACCCCACCCTCCCACCAGTCCCCCACCCCCTCCCTCCCAAACCCTCTAAATGGTTGAACAAAACAAAGGAACAATACGCGTGATCTGCAAACTACGAAGAGAGTAAGAACCCGAAAGAAAGAGGACAGGGAAAAACGAAGGAAAGAAGCGGGAGAAAAAGCATGGTTGTTATTGATACCTTGAGCGATGACTACGAATAACCCTCCTGGAGAGTCATAGTCATCAAGGTTTCCTAAAGGAAAGAGGTTCTGG
>NC_051412.1:34384347-34384678 GCF_015228065.2 Penaeus monodon
ATCATCTATTCTATTTTTTTTTCTTCGACATAATGAACAAAGTACCTGCTCGGCAAGACAGGTGGAGGATTCACGCTTAGCTCTTGACTAATTCACTTCTTTCCTTCCTGTTTCTATCTTTCCCTAGCTGATCTCTACAGATCACAAGACTCTCAATTAAAAAACCAAGGCTGTGACCTAAACTAACATCGTTTAAACAAGCGATTTTTGACCTCATCAGGTTTGGTAGCCATTCCCGTCCCGCATGTGACAGGTAGCTGATTCGATCGCCCACGGGTAAAATCCTACATTGACGATGAACAAGATGACGACGGTATGTTTTAAGTTGGTC
>NC_051412.1:34384797-34385105 GCF_015228065.2 Penaeus monodon
CGATTATGTTGGTCATATCATTATATTAATCATATCCACGACCACTATCATCACCATAAAAACAATACAAACAATTCTAATGATAAGATGTAATAATATATACATTTTTTTCCCTAAATGAAAATAAGAATATTGAAAATACATTCATATCGTAAGATGCATCTTTGCTGAGAGTTGGAGATTAAAACAAAAGGTCCAAAATAGAATACAACTCGGGATAAGCATGAGTCTTCTCGTGGATTTGTAATCTGAGAAGACAACGCAAGTCGTCTTAGAGTGCTAAACAGACAAAGACCTCGCTCGTTTTG
>NC_051412.1:34385626-34386610 GCF_015228065.2 Penaeus monodon
GACGTAAATGTGTATATAGAAATTACAAGAATTACGAAACACAGAACGACAAGCTGAAACACGCTACTTGAGAAAGCAAACAAGAATGACAATAAACACAGGACAGCGGATATTGCCGATTAGCAGGATTTTCGAATCATTTCCCACGTGTCCCACGATTGCCTTTTTTCTGTGTAAAACATATATCCGCACACTCGCTGAATACGCACACAGCACACACCAAGCATACACGCAAATACCAGGAAAAGCCATGGTTATAAATACCAACCATCCAAGACACGCTCCTAAACATCCCAAATGTAGGAAACCAAAATAAATAAATTGAATCAACAAGTATGTTTTCGCAGTGAAGTAGGATACGACCTCACGCGGGAAGTCCATCTGATTTCTAGTCAGACGCCTTAACCACTGCTCATTTCTATAATGGGTGATTATTTTGCTTGATTGCTCTTTGATTATTCTATATTAACAGTTTAAAGGACGCCTTACCACTCGGCCATCACTGCCTCTCACACAACGGGCTTTGGATTAATACTTTTCTCTATATATTTGGTAATTACTCTTTGGCTATCATACATTAACAGTTTAACAGGACGCCTTACCACTCGGCCATCACTGCCTCTTACATACTAGGGTTTTGTTTAATACTTTTTTCTATATATTTGGTGATTATTTTTTGCTGAGTACTCTTGGTTACGTATCGTAACAGTTTACAGGACGCCTTACTCACTCGGCCATACACTGCTTCCGTTAAAAGTTTGGCAATTGTTGTGAATTAAACATAGATCAGTTTCTTCGATGATACTGTCTACGAGTTTCTTATTCATTGCCTTGTTAGCATGAAATATATAACAATCTGAAGGGTTACATCGCTTGTTAAGATAACACGCACTCTGACCAAAGCGTTACACGTATAACACTGCCTTGTACACGAGCTTAAAAAACATTGTACATATAAGCGGTTGCCTCTATCATTATTCGTCT
>NC_051412.1:34386638-34386726 GCF_015228065.2 Penaeus monodon
TTCTTCCTTAATGTCATGAAGTTTTTTTCAGGGAACGCTGTTTTTCCCAAGCTTCAGTTCATGCTGAGGATCTGAGCTAAAGGCGCGA
>NC_051412.1:34388338-34388487 GCF_015228065.2 Penaeus monodon
TGCATCCGCTCGAGTATCTCAGGGAATAACTTGACCACAAACAATCCAGCTGCTTGTGCTGCCGATAAAAGCTACAGGTAGTTTCGTTCTAAAATCGAATCTAGACGAAATACACATTAGCGAGTCAGACAAGACTGATAATGCTTATC
>NC_051412.1:34388953-34389070 GCF_015228065.2 Penaeus monodon
AATGGGTCTCGGCTTTAAAGGCCTGAACAGATAACAGAGAGGTCGAGCAGTGATAACGTAATGGTTGAACTAGTTGTTGTGTGTGGTAGGCAGGGGGGGGAGGGTGACCAACCTGCG
>NC_051412.1:34389549-34389912 GCF_015228065.2 Penaeus monodon
AAAGCTAGAGATAAAGAGTGAAATGGAAAATAGAGAGATATTGAGAACAAGATAATGAAAGGAAAGGAAGATAAGGGGACAGAAGGAGAGAAAAGGAGAACAAAACAAAACAGAGAAGAGTTAGTGAATGAGATAGAAGGGAAAATAAGAGACGAAAGCGGAGGCAGAGAAGGAAGAAAAAGGAAAGAGAGAATGATCAAAAGAAGAACAGGAGAGATAGCAGAGAAGCAGAAAGTAGACCAGACAACAATAAAAAAATCATGATAAGCAAGAAAGATGATAATAAAGCGCAGAGTAAGAAAAAACACGAAGAAAAAGAAGTTAGAAAGAAAAGGAAATATGAAACGAAGACGGAGGATGAGT
>NC_051412.1:34390000-34390081 GCF_015228065.2 Penaeus monodon
TCTTGTTAAAAAAATTTACGAATATGAAAACACTAGGACACCAGCGAGCATATTCTGTTTTGCATTTCGCCCCCCCCCCCC
>NC_051412.1:34390126-34390333 GCF_015228065.2 Penaeus monodon
CATTGCAAAGTAGCGGGATTCACTTTTTTTGAGAGGGGATGACTGCAAGGGGGGGAGGGGGGGTTAAAGGGGGGGGGGAGGGAATTCGAAGGATGCATAACCGGAAGTTCTTTATAATCATCAACGTTTATTTTTATTTTCTTTGTCTGTCCCGTTGTTAGAAGCTCGTTTGTGCTTTTTGTCGACCTCTTTGTCTGCATACTTGCT
>NC_051412.1:34390781-34390881 GCF_015228065.2 Penaeus monodon
CAAATATTGATTTAGAAAAAAGGTCATTGATCCTCATATGTTGGTTATCCCATAAAAAAAAAACTTCACTCGTTGGTCAAAGATCGCCGGAAAATACGAG
>NC_051412.1:34390902-34390978 GCF_015228065.2 Penaeus monodon
CGAGATGCGCAGACAGCTCCCGCCATTACGCCTCAGTCCACCGTAGACTCGACTTAATATTCGACGTAGCGCTAGT
>NC_051412.1:34391630-34391938 GCF_015228065.2 Penaeus monodon
CACCAGTAGCGTTATGAGGAGCCGAGGGCGATCTTAGACACGTCTCGACTCCTCACGTTATTGGGGCAAGTAGCCTCGGCTGCCGTGGGCTACAAGGGGTTTGGGGTAGGAGGGCGGGGCTAGCCAAGGAACCCCCCCCCCTTCCTTCCCTCCCCTGCTTCCCCCTCCCTTCGTGTCTGTTGTACACAGGATTCTGGTGTTTGCCCAGCAACCCGTGCCCAGGCTGTGAGGGTTGCTATGTACCTTGGGTATGTGAAAGGAGATGTGACTTTCTAATCTGAACGTGAAATCTACTTGTACCTTTGATG
>NC_051412.1:34392075-34392456 GCF_015228065.2 Penaeus monodon
TTGGTGCACGATCTGTACATCGGCTATTTAACGAGAAAGGATCTCGTATTGAAACAGTGTACCTTAAAGTGTGTCAGAGTTGCAGTGTTCCACGGTGCGTGAAACGGGGTCTGTGTACCCTTGGTATGTGTGATATGTCTGCTGTCTACTAAAGGGTGTACTTACAGAGTATGAGTTAGTGTTATGTGGCAGGTGTACCCGGAGTGTACCCGAACACTCCAAGAAGATGGCGAAAAAATGTCCAACAGCAATAAGGATTGGCGAAGGAGACGAGAAACAAGTCGAGATATTTACAAGATACACACAATTAGCACAGCAAACTAGGCACGAGGCTGGTGGTAATGAGTGTGTACTTAAAAGTGGGGTGTGTATGTGAGTGTG
>NC_051412.1:34392605-34393122 GCF_015228065.2 Penaeus monodon
TTCTCAGATATGCATCCGAATGCTTCACCGCAAGAAACTACGAGTTCTTGGCTTCACTAAACCAAGGAGATTCCTACTCTGCGCAGGAAAGGGGCAAACAGTACAGATCTCGTGAGAACAGTGACTTGCTCGCGAAGGTTAGATCAAGAGACAGAAAAGATAATCTGTTGCAAGAAAAGTTAAAATAAGGAAATAAAAGAATCCTTGTTTTCATGAATTAGTGATTGGATCTGATACGAAATAGATTCAAGAGATGAGGGTGATGATGACAATAAAAAAAATATGATAGTTGCAGACGAGTAGACTCACAAACAACTTGAATTGCTTTGTTTTGAATTCAAAAGGCTATGCAACAGGTACGAGAGAAGAGGAAATAAAGCATCGCAGAAAATAAACACTCACACAAAGCAAAATAAAACTCACACACGTCCTTGGTTAAACATAAACACAAACAGGCGATCACAATTGGACTGGCGGGTAAGGAAAGGAGAACGGTACGAACACCCAAACAAGACAA
>NC_051412.1:34393320-34393437 GCF_015228065.2 Penaeus monodon
GGTATTACCACGAAGTACAATAGGGTGGAAGATAAAGTATCTGAAAGTGAAGATTTGCAGCGAACACACGGTACATTAGTTCAGGGTTGGACTATGTATAGAGAACAAAACACGCAG
>NC_051412.1:34393650-34393997 GCF_015228065.2 Penaeus monodon
GATCTTTCTATCTCTCTCTTTTCTTATGTCATCTGAATAGAAAATTTGCTTCACTCGAAACGTAATGATATTAATCTTAGAAACACAGAGGCTAAAAAGACAAAAAAAAAGGCCGAATAAGAAATGAGGAAATACAGAAAAATACGAAAAGAAGAAGTAAAGAAGAAACAAAGAAAGAAACAAAGAAAGTAAAAAAAAAGTAAAGAGAAAATAAGAGGAAAAAAAAGAAGACTAAACGATGAAGAACAAGAAATGAATAAATAAAGGAAAAAAACAAGAACAAGAACAAAAAGAAGGCGTGGCTTGTGAAAACCTAACTGTACAGTGGGCGGAGAGACGCCGGCGGT
>NC_051412.1:34394268-34394444 GCF_015228065.2 Penaeus monodon
CTCTTAATGCATAAACGTGTATAACATCTGTCATTGTTTACGCCCACGGAGCACAGGTCAAAGCCAAGAACTCACAGGGAGGGGTCTGTTGATCGGGGGGGGGGGGGAGGGAAAAGAAATAAATATGTGAAAGAAGGACATGAGAGAATGAAATCGGGTTTGTGGATTAGAGAGGC
>NC_051412.1:34395016-34395304 GCF_015228065.2 Penaeus monodon
TATCAAGTGAACACGTAGTTTTTAATTTTGTTCAATATTAATTTTGAAATAGAACTTGATATGAAATGGATTTATTTAAATTTCAACATATGACAAGTACAAATCCACTACAGAAAAAAGTAATCTTGGCGTGTCTTTTGCATCCCCCCCCCCCGCACCCCCTAAAGAATATACGTAGCCAAATGAGTTTGTTTTTTTTCTCGTGAGTGCAGTGTTGCCTCCTCATGGCCTGTAATTAGTAGAAAAAGCCTATGTAGAAATTTATGAGGTAAAGGCGAATAGGGCATC
>NC_051412.1:34396127-34396342 GCF_015228065.2 Penaeus monodon
TTCAAACTTTCACATGCCACTTTTACGCACAAAATCGACCCAACACAATGGAGAAATACCTTATACTCTCCAGAATTTACGAAAGAATTTGGAAAATGCTTCCAATTATGTGTGTACATAAGAGCCAGATTCCAAAACACACCTGTTAATAGGCAAAGCAATGATGGGTCTTTTTTTTTTGCAGGAACAGTATATAGTTTTTCATCTTATAAAAG
>NC_051412.1:34396801-34396999 GCF_015228065.2 Penaeus monodon
AAAACGAGCTAAGAAATGGAAATATATCACCGATTGGGACAAGTTGCAAAAAAAGTTGCATTAAACAGATTTGAGAAGATGCAAGATTATTGCCTGATGTTGATATCTCTGTCACGAATATTGCAAACAGTCAGGAACTATTGCTGTTGCTCATGATTTGGAGAATGCAAGTCAATAGCACCATAATGGAGTGACAGT
>NC_051412.1:34397717-34398059 GCF_015228065.2 Penaeus monodon
ATATCAATTTCTTTACGTATCACAGACTGTATGATTTGGTTTTCTCGTTTCTAAGAAAACGGACAATGGTTAGCACGGATTTCCATAACGAAATTTAACGAAATTTCCGGATGATGATACGGTATTTCTTCGCTATGCTAAATCTCCACTGATTTACGTGGCCGAAATAACTATAAAATAACTGAGAGATATCTATTCACGCTGAAATAAATATAGAAATTCCACGAGATTAAGAAATGATTCGTTTTGCATTTTCGTTTGCGGGAATCTATACCATATTTTGTGATCTAATGTTTGTGATCAAGATTCTGGTCTTGGAGGCGGCACTTGGATGGTCTTCTG
>NC_051412.1:34398310-34398440 GCF_015228065.2 Penaeus monodon
GACTTATGGTAAATGACAAATAGATAACAAATTACAAGGAACAGGATCAGACCGCAAGGCTGGCGTGCGGACGATGGCGCCGAAGGAACACTTTTCACCCACTCTGTACGATCAAGGGTATTCCGCTATA
>NC_051412.1:34398927-34399602 GCF_015228065.2 Penaeus monodon
GGGGAGGGGGGGGGGAATGGTTTCTCAGAAAGGAGACAATATTGTAGAGACTTCGCTAAGGCAAAATGGACCAAATTATAGAGATGGACTACACCCCAGCCTCGTAACTAACCGGGATATCAGTAGCTCACAATTGGCCGGCAAGTGATGGAGCGGGCGGGAGGAGAGGGGGGTTGGGGGAGAAGGAGGGGAGGGGGGTTGGGGGAGCGGGCGGGAGGAGGAGAGGGGGGTTGGGGGAGGAGGAGAGGGGGTTGGGGAGGGGGAGAAGGGGTATGGGGAGGGGGGAACAGGGAGAGGGAGGAGAGGGGGGTTGAGGGAGAGGGAGAAGGGGGGGAGGGAGGTGCGAGAAAGGGGGGAGGAGGGGGAGAGGAGAGAGAGGGAGTGACGAGAAAGGGGAGAGGAGGGGGAAGGAGGTGCGAGAAAGATGAGGGAAAAGGAAAAGGTTAAGAAAGGAAAAACGAGCGGACGAGAAAGGGAAGAGGGGCAGAGGGAAGGAAAAGGGAGGAAGAGAGAGACGAGAATGGAGAGAAAAGAGAGGAAGAGAAGGAAAAGGAGTGAGATAAGGGAGAGCAGAAGAGAGGAAAAGAAGAAGAGGGGGAGAGGGGGCGCGAGTGAAGAAAAGAGTAAAAGAGGAAAGAGGAAGGGGGGGGGGGGATTATAGGACGGAAGCAAGAT
>NC_051412.1:34399624-34399756 GCF_015228065.2 Penaeus monodon
AGATCAAAATGTATATTGCAGGATTGCACGCGCTCAATGAAGTCCTTTTTCCCGGAAGATGCGAGGCTGAAATGGCTCAATCTCATCGGCTGTCAATTTGGGACGCCGCTGTGTGTCTGTCTGTTCGTGGCT
>NC_051412.1:34400176-34400394 GCF_015228065.2 Penaeus monodon
CCTATAATCAGTTCTTCTTCCCGTGACTTCGTGCTTCCGGTAGATGTTCCGAGACTCTTGTGCGCTACGACTGCACGAAAGACGCTGGCATGTTTACACACACGCGCGCGCGCCCTGCCTTTGTTTCGCGCCGGTTAAAGAGCGGGTGACTTTGTTCGTGTTATTTATGGGTGTCCGTGAATCGCAGTCCGTTCATTCGGAGACTAGAGGGGGGAGGT
>NC_051412.1:34400717-34401148 GCF_015228065.2 Penaeus monodon
TGCCCATAAGTCTGCCTCCCTCCTGGACCCTCATATTTATATATACCGCAAACTGGCGATTATGGATGGAGCAAATTGGGTGATTACAGGCAGTACATTTATCAGCCTGTGCGCCGAAGGGGGATTTTGGCGGGGGTAAAGGAGGAAGGGAAGGGAGGGAAGGGAGGGAGGGAGGGAGGGAAGGGAGGGAAAATAGAGAGGGGGAGGGAAGGGAGACAGGTAGGGGAGGGAGGGGGAGGGAAGGGAGATAGGGGACAGGAAGATAGGGTGGAAAGGAAGATAAGGAAAGTAGACAGGGAGTGACGGGAGGGCGAGAAGGGGATGGAAGAGAAGAGGGGGAGAGATGGAGAGGGGAGGAAGAAGGGGCGGTTAATAGATGGTTTCTTTCGCGGCAGAAGTCGATTCTATTTTCATTTTCGGGGAAATGGAGT
>NC_051412.1:34401175-34401896 GCF_015228065.2 Penaeus monodon
GGGGGTGGGGGGTGTGGGGGGAGAAAATGCGTGCGGGAAGCGGGAAGAAAAAAACAAGGAAAGGCAGGGAAGAAAAGTAAAAGGGGAAGATACTAGGGATTTTCTGGGAGGGAGTAGGGAATTTTTCACAGGGCTTGGGAGAGGAAGAAATAATTTAAATGTATATTGAGATTTATGTCTGATTTCAGTTTAGTTGTTTTTAATTGGGGAATATCGGAGCGTCACTAGAAAATCTAGGGATGTTTTGTGAAGTTAGGGAATATTCTGAAGACGTTTTGATGAAATTTAAGGCAAATTTTAGGGAATATTCTGAAGACGTTTTGAGAAAATTTAAGGAATATTTTAGGGAATATTCTGAAGACATTCTGACAATATTTAAGTCATCTTTTAGGGAATACCTGAAGACGTTTTGAGAAAATTTAAGCCATATTTAGGGAATATTCTAAATCCTTTTTGAACTACTTTAGGTAATATTTTAAAGCATTAGGGATTATTGAAAATATATTAACCCCGAGAATGTTGGTATAATTTTATTTATGTTTTAAGAGAATTTAAGAAATATCTTGATTTTCCTTTTGAAGCAAACATTCAAGAACGTAAAATCAACTGAAACAGGAAAGAATAAAAATAAATTATACGAGAAGCAGACACACCCGAAAAAATTATAATGATAGAAAAAAAAATGCAAACGAAAATAATCTAACACGCGGCGGGGGAGAGT
>NC_051412.1:34401996-34402336 GCF_015228065.2 Penaeus monodon
TCACCGTATCCCTTGCTCTATGTTCTCTTGTTCGTGAACATCTCGGCAATGTTAAGAATGGACACGTACTCAGCATGCCTCTGGTGAGCGCCTGGAGCCTGTGATAATTCGTGCAAAGTCCAGGTTGCGATTACTGATTGTGGATTTGTTTACTTTTTCTTAATTTATTCGTTTATGTTTAGTTTTATCCAAGGCGAGACGGAGGATTAAACTCATCAAGAGATTTAATCACTGTACAGCCATTATTAGTCAGGACAAGCTCGCATTTAAGACCATAAGAAGTCCTTGTTTCTTGAAGATCATTCAGTCATATCTCCTGAAAAGGTCTTGATAATAAACG
>NC_051412.1:34402388-34403108 GCF_015228065.2 Penaeus monodon
AACTCACGACGAACGAGCGACGATACAACAGCGTCTCTCTCGACCCCCGTATGGTTGACGCGACGCCGGCACTGGGATAGGATTCCCGCCCTTACGACGGGAGGCGAAGGCGTTCGTCCGCTTGCTCCGGCGTGAAGTCAGTGGTGCGCGAGTGGCCCGGGGCAGCGCCAGCCAGACCCGCTAACGCACAAGGCCAAGCAGACGAACAAAGAGCGAGATGGACCTTGACAAAATATATAAATCTTTTTTCTTCTTCTTTTTTTTATAGCATATTATCTTATTAACCCCTAATAACTAACACCCACGGTAAGATTCCCGTAATAACAGGGAACGAGGGTCAAAAAGCGAATGGAGGTGAAAGAGATTATTTCTGCTTCGGGTCAGCGTTTTTTTTTCGCCCTGCTCTCTGTCTCGCGACTCGTCTGATGGACGTCTGTGGGCGCGCGTGAGTGTTGGCACCACTGACACCACCACCTGGCGGCCACAGTGGCTGATGGACCTTCTCCAGGCCAGCGCCACTCACGGACCCCCTCCAACCCCCCCAAGGCCTCCTCCCGACCCCCCACACCCCCTCCAGACTCACTCTCACCCCCCACCCCATCCTCCGACCCCCGCTCCCATCCTCCGACCCCCAACCCTCTTCATACACACGTATCGACTCTCCTTCACTCTTTCTTCTTTTCGTTCTGTTTCTGTGGCTGTCTGTGGATTTAATCTTCC
>NC_051412.1:34403269-34403627 GCF_015228065.2 Penaeus monodon
GTATGCGTGTGTGTGAGATTCTCTATTTATAAATCACGTTTCCTCCCCCTACCCCTCTCTTCCCCTTTCATTCCTCCACATCTCCCCCTTCCCACCCCTCTCCCCTTCTCCCCCCCCCCCTTTCCACCGCACCACCCAACCTCCCCCACCCCCTCCTTAACCACCCCCACCCCCCCTTAACCACCACCCCCACCCCCCAATCCCAAACAGTATTAGAAGTCCCGAGAATCCGCCTGGGCATTCACTCACCCAAATCTTATTAGTATCCTTGGCAATAATCCTAGACTTTATTGATATCCTAAGGCTTAACCAATATGTCTTGAATCGTGTCAATGAGATGCAGAGTCTGAATTTTCAA
>NC_051412.1:34404256-34404799 GCF_015228065.2 Penaeus monodon
TTCGTCCGTCACACGCAACCTACGAGTCTCGCCGTCTCCATCAATCGGCAACAGAACCTGACGTGGGTTTTGGTTGCGAATCAAATAAGGCAAGACGGAAGGTTGTCTCGAGTGGGTCCTGAGGTGGGTAGGGACAGTGGGTAAGGGTGGGTGAGGCACGGAGGGAGGGAGGGGGGAGGGGGGAGAAGGGGATGGGGGGAGGAGGTGGGTGGGTAAGGGTGGGTGAGGCACGGAGGGAGGGAGGGGGAAGGGTGAGGAGGTGGGTGGGTAAAGGTGGGTGAGGAAGGAAGGGAGGAGGAGGGAGGATGAGAAGGGGAGGGCTGGAGGGAAGGGGATGAGGGGAGAGGGAAAAGGGAAAGAGAGAGGGGAAGAAGAGAGTATGGGGGAGTGGAGAGGGGGAGAGAAATGTTTTTTTGTTGAATAAGTGGGGGGGGAGCTGAGGGTATGGGGAGGGGGGGGAGGGAAGCTGAGAGCGGTCATGTTGCAACAGATAGTCTCTCTCTCAAGCAAGTGAATTTGGGAAGGAAGTGGAGCAGGTTCACT
>NC_051412.1:34405929-34406063 GCF_015228065.2 Penaeus monodon
TTACCCAGCCTGCCCCGCCTGACGTCGCCAGTGGCAGGGCAAGACGCTCCCCGACGGCCGGCAGCGTGAAATGGGCCCCTCTGCCCATACTTGGCGGCCGCGCTGGTGAGAGTAGGCTGCCTGGCTGGTCGCTC
>NC_051412.1:34406903-34406997 GCF_015228065.2 Penaeus monodon
TTTTGTTTTATTTTATCTGATTTTACTATTTCCTGTTCTTTTCGCTTCTTTTTTCTGTCTTTGTTAGAAAAGTGGTCTTGTGGAAGGTAGGTGA
>NC_051412.1:34407035-34407123 GCF_015228065.2 Penaeus monodon
CTCTCCTTCGTTGTTCGATGTTGGTCTTGTGTTTTCTTTCGTTCTCTCGTGCGCTGTCTCGATTTTTTTTTGTTTTGTTTTGTTGAGC
>NC_051412.1:34407368-34407575 GCF_015228065.2 Penaeus monodon
CACCCCTCTCTCTAGCTCCTCCCCTTCCCTTTCTTCTACCCCCTCTCTTCCCTTCCCTCTCTCTTTCCTTCCCACTCTTTCGGTGCCTCCGCGTGCGTGCGTGTGCTCCACAAGACAAGACTCAACTGTCTTTGCGTGTTAATAATGCATTAAAGATACTGCTAACGGCGGTGAGAAATGGGGCTTTACAGTCATGTCACAACTAAC
>NC_051412.1:34408000-34408127 GCF_015228065.2 Penaeus monodon
CGAAGTAGATAAATCCAACGCATGATGAATAGCTGCAATGTTGCATGCCACGAGAGGTAATGCTGCAGTTATCTCTTATTTGTGCATGACTCTATGTCCCCTGCGCACGCCAGGACGGGCAAGGGTT
>NC_051412.1:34411686-34412017 GCF_015228065.2 Penaeus monodon
CACCATCATGAATAATCGTTTGGATATTGCTCTGCTAAAATCCTATTTGTTTTTCTCGCTCGATTCAAGAATGGATGTGGACACTGCACCGTGAAGTGAGTCTCAATGATCACGGGTTTATATAACATGTTTTAAACTTGTCAAGGATAAAGATATGCTTTGCCTTTGCTGGAGACAAATGGCTTTTATGCAAATTTTTGGAATCGGCTTATTTTTTGCCTTACTTTGAATCCCTTCGTCTCTTTGCTGTAGCATGTAAGTAGGTCAAATCAAAGGGAAAAATGTTTGAGATTTTGTGATGACTTGAGACAGACATTTTCTGCTCAGTTCC
>NC_051412.1:34412240-34412324 GCF_015228065.2 Penaeus monodon
GAGCATTACATAAATGCTCTACTTAACATGACAAGGCAAATGTACAGCCATTGAACCTGCAATGATTTTTGAGCGAGTAGCTTA
>NC_051412.1:34412454-34412716 GCF_015228065.2 Penaeus monodon
AGAGCTTATCTCACACAGTGTAGCCGAGTTGCCCTCAGAGGCGCCCGGCCGAGAGCACGCAATGTTTAAGAGTGTGTGTGAGGTCGTCGCCCTGGCGAGGATGTCACAAGAGCTTTTTGGGAAGGAGATGATTCTTTGCATTTATTCAGAGAGCAGTTGCGGGGCAGGAACAGAGGCTCTGATTCTCGCTGGGTCTTTCTCTCTTTGTCTCTGTCTGTGATGCGAGTTGGAACTTTAACTCTGGCTATCTTGTCTGTCGGGC
>NC_051412.1:34413774-34414206 GCF_015228065.2 Penaeus monodon
AACCATCAGTTACTGTCAGTTGTGAAAACCTGTCTGTCTCGAGTGCACAGCGTTCTGGGACGGTCTTGAGTAGCCTTTAACTCGCCGCTTCAACCTCCCTGTCTCAATGGCGAGAGTGTGTCCGCTTACACGAAATTGCGCGAATGAAATTCTGTGCATCTCGGTATTCACAATAAGTTTGTTATATAACTTCGTGAACTGTTAATTTAGGGTAAAATAGTGTGTGTGTAGTTGTTTCACTGCATACGCTTTGTTTGTACCCTAGTGCTTAGGAAAATATCTATGCAGCAGACAAAAGTAAAAGGATAGGGCCGATATGCGAAGCTGAGCCTAAGGCGATGCCATAGAGAAGTCACCAGCGCTTTCGGAGGCGCGCAGCAGCGATGACACGAGCGCCGCCTGGAAAGGCCTCCGCACCTCGCTGTTCTTTTA
>NC_051412.1:34414810-34414878 GCF_015228065.2 Penaeus monodon
AATATATGCAGTCACATACACGCATATTCGTTTCTCTCTTTTTTACCAATTTATTCATTTATCTGTAC
>NC_051412.1:34414923-34415237 GCF_015228065.2 Penaeus monodon
ATTCACGCGTCCCTCTCCCTCTCCCCCCCCGTGTCTTTTGCATGAGAGCATTAGTCCGGTGGAGAAATAAGCCCTCTTTTAGAAGCAATTCCCTTGGATCGTCCACACGGGCTCCTATCCCACTCGCTTTCATCTGTGGTTTTCACTTTCTCGACACTGAGGACGGCGCGCGGCTGGAAGGCCCTCGTTCTCTCGATATTCCCTTCTGCCGAAAGACAAAGCGAGCGCATTGAAGAATTTCGTTCGTCTTGACTATTCTTCGTGGCTGCAAGAACAGTCTCACAGTTCTTATCGAAAAGTTTTTTTTTTTTTGT
>NC_051412.1:34415486-34415709 GCF_015228065.2 Penaeus monodon
CACACAATTACAGCTGTAAGGAGTAATCTAGATCTCAGTTTTAGACGAAACTGAACAAACTCAGAAGACACAAAGGAGACGCTATTAGTACTGAACAACTGAAAACGCTAGACGGACTCAGGAGACTGTAGAAGAAACTGGAATGAGGCCGAGCAGAGGTCTTCGAAATTCAGGGCGTGAGCTGAGGGGCACTGGCTGGCCGAGTGTCATAGACCACAACTGA
>NC_051412.1:34415959-34416452 GCF_015228065.2 Penaeus monodon
CAAACCCCTACCCCATCCACCTCCTCTCTCACCCCCTCATCTCCCCATCCCCACCCCCTCTCTCCCATCTCTACCCTTCCTTACCCCCACCCCCTGCTATCTCTCCCCCTCCCTCTACCCGCCCCTACCCCTCCCCCTCACCCACCCCTCCCCCACCCCTTCAACCTTTTGTTTATGTCGTTGTGTCAGGTGCAACCGCTTATTGCAAAGCTCCAGAAATGATCATTGTTCCGTCTCATTGTTGCTAGTTCATCGACGCATTTATTGCAGTCTTAACTAGCTTGCACACGCGTTTCTATTAGCTCAACTTGGCGGCGTACATATGTTGCAAGGGGAGGTTGCAATGAGTTGATGACGTGCAAGTGGCAAGATCACAGAGTATTGCCACCTGGATGTTCCCCATAACAGGTGCATCGAGACGAGACAGAAGAAGAGGCTTGGGTTTTCATCTTTTCATCTCCCGAGACGTGGATGCTGATGCTCGGTTTGAGAT
>NC_051412.1:34417878-34418020 GCF_015228065.2 Penaeus monodon
ACCACAGACATAAATAATGCTAATTACAAATATTACTATTAATAATCGATATTTTTATCGCATCATTACTCGCTTAACACGATGCGTTCGATAAGGAGAGAAGTAAATATATAAATAACTATTAAGCTTCCCTTAGCCCAGT
>NC_051412.1:34418175-34418285 GCF_015228065.2 Penaeus monodon
GCTAGGAATACAAAGAATTTATTTTCTTAATTAAAATGTTTCTGTTACTTACGCATCAGTGAAGCACATTTTTTTCTTTTTTTTTGTTATTGCTGCTTTTGCTGTTATTG
>NC_051412.1:34418548-34418708 GCF_015228065.2 Penaeus monodon
TAACACCCACCGTTCGACGACTGCGAGTATTTGCTCATGACCAATGGATGAGTCATGCAATTTTGAGTTCAGAACATGATCAAAAATTTAACGAGTTTTTCGCCCGCGGTTATGAGCGATTGTTTTCCGAATTTAGTCATGCGGTGAATGAAGATTTCTT
>NC_051412.1:34418835-34418926 GCF_015228065.2 Penaeus monodon
TAAAAATCTTCTTTTTATGTTTTTTAGGAAAAGGGGGGGAAGGTTTTTTTTTTTTTTGGGGGAAAAACCCCCCGAGGAAGAAGAACAATTG
>NC_051412.1:34419065-34419172 GCF_015228065.2 Penaeus monodon
ATGAGGCGCCCTGGGCTAAAAGGCGCGCCGAAGAGCACATTAAAAATTAACGGAAAAAAGGAAAATAGCGAATTATGGAATTCCGGCTCATTTGATAAAGTAAGTAT
>NC_051412.1:34419350-34419433 GCF_015228065.2 Penaeus monodon
GTGTGAGGATGTGTGAAAGTGAAGGTCATAAACACCAACCCATCCAGAGAAAAGCTCATAAACATCCCAAAATGTAGGAAACA
>NC_051412.1:34419462-34419613 GCF_015228065.2 Penaeus monodon
TTCCAGGGGGGGGAGGGATTCGAACCTACGGGGGAAGATCCTCTATTTTAGTCAGACGCCTAACACTGGGCCCCTCATCCCCCTACAAAGGCTGAGATAATTGAAGTTTACATTCTAATTAAATATCTCCTTTTAGCTTTCTCAAATTTTC
>NC_051412.1:34420530-34420624 GCF_015228065.2 Penaeus monodon
TGAATACACACGCCGCCGAGGGAACAACACACACCTCAACACCATAAAATATATTGCATCCATCCCCATCCTCTCTCTCTTCACGCTCTTTCTG
>NC_051412.1:34421872-34422032 GCF_015228065.2 Penaeus monodon
GGGATTACACCTCAAAAAGAGGCTTTTAAAGAAATCCAAAATATTCAAGGCTTTTGATGTTGCACACAGCCTGTACGCACCCGCAACCGCCACACACAAACTCCCCCCCCCCGGAATAAACCCAACCATCCAGACCACCCCTAAAAACCCCAAAATTAGG
>NC_051412.1:34422142-34422215 GCF_015228065.2 Penaeus monodon
TCACTGCCCTACAAGAGGTTGGAGATAATTGAAGTTTACATTCTAATTAATATCCTCCTATTAGCTTTCTCTA
>NC_051412.1:34424449-34424519 GCF_015228065.2 Penaeus monodon
TCCCCCCCACGGATTTAAACACCAACCCATCCACAGACAAATTCATAAACATCCCAATATGTAGGAAACA
>NC_051412.1:34426669-34426823 GCF_015228065.2 Penaeus monodon
TTAAAGAATCCAAAATATCTCCATAGGCTTTCGATGTTGCACACAGCCTGATACGCACACTCGCAACACGCGCACACACAAACTCCCCCCCCACGGACATAAACACCAACCCATCCAGACACACGCTCATAAACATCCCAATATGTAGGAAACA
>NC_051412.1:34429512-34429691 GCF_015228065.2 Penaeus monodon
CTGGATTACACCTCAAAAAGAGAGCTTTTAAAGAACCCAAAATATCCCCATAGGCTTTCGATGTTGCACACAGCCTGTACGCACACACGCAACACGCGCACACACGAACTCACACCCACGGATTTAAACACCAACCCATCCACAGACAAACTCATAAACATCCCAATATGTAGGAAACA
>NC_051412.1:34429804-34429880 GCF_015228065.2 Penaeus monodon
TCACTGCCCTACAAGAAATTGGAGATAATTAAAGTTTACATTCTAATTAATATCCTCCAATTAGCTTTCTCTAATT
>NC_051412.1:34431414-34431479 GCF_015228065.2 Penaeus monodon
TACTGTTGTATTTTTGTAAACCTTTGTTATACTTATTGCTTACTTGCATTTCCATGTATAGTATG
>NC_051412.1:34437305-34437371 GCF_015228065.2 Penaeus monodon
CCCTTTGTATTATGATGTTGCGGTATGTATATTAATGATGTGTTTTTGTGTTGTTTTGGTTCTTTA
>NC_051412.1:34437595-34437781 GCF_015228065.2 Penaeus monodon
GTTGCTGGTTTAAACCCCCCAAAAAGGAAGTTTTTTAAAGAACCAAAAATATCCCCATGGCTTTCGATGAAAACTTTTAATTGCCAGGGCCTGATACGCACCACCAACAGCGCCACACAAACTCCCCCCCCACGGACAAAAAAACCCACCCTCCGACACACGCTCATAAACATCCCAATAGGTGGG
>NC_051412.1:34437879-34437980 GCF_015228065.2 Penaeus monodon
TCCCTCGCCATCCATTTGCCCCACAAAAAAGTTGGAGATAATTGAAGTTTACATTCTTTAATTTCCTCCTATTAGCTTTCTCTAAATTTCTAGAATAAGAC
>NC_051412.1:34438064-34438260 GCF_015228065.2 Penaeus monodon
TGGTGTGTGTGTGGTGTTGTGTGTGTGGTGTGTGTGGTGTTTTGGGGTGTGAATTTTTTTATTTATTAATTTTTATTTTATATGTATTTCTATGTAAAAACGTTGTACGTATATGTGTCGCCGCGTGCGGGGTGCGTGCGACTTTGTGTGTGGGGTGTGGGGGTTGTGGGGGTGTGTGTGTGTGTGTGTGGTGTGA
>NC_051412.1:34443230-34443431 GCF_015228065.2 Penaeus monodon
GTTGCACCCCAAAAAAAGGGGAGAAGCTTTTAAGGAATCCAAAATATCTCCATAGGCTTTCGATGTAAACCCTTAAGTTGCACACGGCCTGATACGCACACACGCAACACGCGCACACACAAACTCCCCCCCCCCCCCCACGGACATAAACACCAACCCATCCACAGACAAACTCATAAACATCCCAATACGTAGGAAACA
>NC_051412.1:34447578-34447686 GCF_015228065.2 Penaeus monodon
ATTGCATTTCATCTCAAAAAGAGAAATCCTTTAAAGAATCCCACCCACGGATATAAACACCAACCCATCCAGAGACAAGCTCATAAACATCTCAAAATGTAGGAAACA
>NC_051412.1:34447792-34448170 GCF_015228065.2 Penaeus monodon
TCACTGCCTCTCACACAATGGGCTTTGGATTCATAGATTTTTCCATATATTTGGGGATTGCTCTTTGGCTATCATACTTAACAGTTTAACAGGACGCCTTTACCACTCGGCCATCAAATGCCTCTCACACAACGGGCTTTGGGTATACTTTTTCTACATATTTGGTGATTATTTTGCCTGATTACTCTTTCTTTATTATATATTAACAGTTTAACACGACGCCTTATCACTAGGCCATCACTGCCTCTTACACACTACGGTTTTGATTAATACCTTTCCTATACATTTGGTGATTACTCTTTGGCTATCATATGTTAATAGTTTAACAGGACGCCTTACCACTCCGGCCATCACTCCCCTACAGTCTTTTTTAGATAA
>NC_051412.1:34448923-34450180 GCF_015228065.2 Penaeus monodon
CCGGGTTTATTGTAAGTATAGAATATAACAATTTATTGAAACATTTAGGTTAGAATTATTATTGAAGATTTATTTTTCTTCGTTTTCTGTGTCCCCGCATGTTTGCAAGTGGGGAGCGACATCTTCGTTTTCTATGAAGGACCTGTCTGCTCGGGGCCGATTATCAATCATCTTTTTGTGTACTATTAAACCAAGGAAACGCCAAGATTGTGAGTCATAGAGCTAAGCATATATACTTTCTTTGGGAGTGTAATTCAGGGCAAATCACATGTTTATTTTATTAGATTCACTTGTGAAGATTGAGCTGGATCAAACCTGTAGTACTTTGTTCTCGTGGCGTGTCACTGTTTATATATTTGTCCTGTAAAGTATGTCATGGGTGCCAAAAAATGCATTTTTTTTATTATTAAATGATATTCATTCTGTTGAGAGGTAAGTAAAAATTTGGTATTCAATTTCAGATTATATAATATAAAAATTAAACCTGGTCATGTTATCCAAGGCTAGGCAATGTAATTATTTCTATTACAAATTTTTTTTAAATTATGAGTAAACTTTCTATTCAGTCAGCTTTATATCGCAAGTAGCCTTAGTGAATTATAGATAAATTTCTTGTATAAATAATTGCTTATGATAAAGATAGTAATCCCATAGCATTAGTATTTTCCTATTATAAATTTATCATTAAATCGAAGGATTAGCATAAAGTAATGTTAGTCGATATCTTTTTGTCTTTCACATTCTAAACAATTTAAAAAAAGAAATTTATTTAAAGTCTATACTGAATGTGATAGTTGATTAAAGTCAGTTTTAAATTGTTTTTTACAAGAAATATTATACATATGTCTTAATATATCATGAGCTTCTTAAATACTATTAACATTAATCCAATTATGAATGTCAGTGATATACAATGCATATTTTATCATTTACTCAAATTTTTAAATATACATTCTGTACAATGATGCTGTGATAATTAGTATGATATTTATCATTTTTTAAATGAAATTTTGCATTGTTTTCAAAAATGCGAACCAGTTTGTCTTGATGTAAGCCAATTTATAGTAATGTGTTTTAGGATCCTTTTTATTTCCAGTTAAAATCGTCTAAGTCTATGCGCCGAGCCCAGTCAAGAAATCTGAGAGGTCCTAAAACCTGAAATTTGTATCTATGAGAATAGAAAAAATTTAAATGAAGACGCGTGTTTAATCTTGGACCAACTACCAAAGAACAATATTACTCGTAACTGTGGATGTG
>NC_051412.1:34450332-34450975 GCF_015228065.2 Penaeus monodon
CCTGACCTTACGGTCATGCACAGCCGCCCCAATCATGCAGAAACGTCTCGATTCACATGACGGGTAAAAGGCTATTATTCGCGTCACTTGTATTAACAACCCAATCATGTCCTTATCATGTTGGTAATTTGTTGTCACGTGCAGGTGGGGGAGCGTTGGCGGGTGTTGGCAGGTGGGGGAGGGGAAGAGAAGGGAGGGGAGGAGAGAGAGTAATAGGGGAGGGTGGAGAGGAGGGGAGGAGGAACGAAGGAAAGGTGGAGGAAGTAGGGAAAGGAGAAAGTGAGGAGAGGTGAAGGTAGAGGGAAGAGAAAGGGAAGAAAGGAAGGAGAGAGAAAGGAGGATTGAGAGGAAAATCGAGGGGAAGGGGCGGAAAGAAAGAAGGGGAAGGAAGGAACTAAAGACGAGGAGGAAATGGAAAGTGAGGAGGAGAATAGGGAGGGAAGTGAGAGAAATGACGAGGGATAAGATATGTTGATAGGGGGGGGGAATGGGGGGGGGGGACCCGATCCAATCCTCTGCCTCCCTTTATCGAGACAACATTAGTGATCAAAACCTTTTATTTATTTATAGCGATTGATTACTTACGATTAAAAAAAGGGCTCGAAGGAACTCGCTTCTGACGATCGAGCTGCTTCACCAAGGT
>NC_051412.1:34452291-34452404 GCF_015228065.2 Penaeus monodon
AATGAGGTAGCAATTATAATTATTGCCAAGGAACAATGGGTGAATAATACCAGATTGCCTACATCTGATATATCTAACCATTACCACTAAAAAAATAAAAAAGGGCCAACCCG
>NC_051412.1:34453443-34453534 GCF_015228065.2 Penaeus monodon
AAAGAGAAATCCTTTAAAGAATCCCACCCACGGATATAAACACCAACCCATCCAGAGACAAGCTCATAAACATCTCAAAATGTAGGAAACA
>NC_051412.1:34453640-34453854 GCF_015228065.2 Penaeus monodon
TCACTGCCTCTCACACAATGGGCTTTGGATTCATACTTTTTCTACATATTTGGTGATTATTTTGCTTGATTGCTCTTTGGTTATTCTATATTAACAGTCTAACAGGACGCCTTACCACTGGCCATCACTGCCTCTACACACTAGGTTTTGATTAATACTTTTCCTATACATTTGGTGATTACTCTCTGGCTATCATATGTTAATAGTTTAACAG
>NC_051412.1:34454469-34455679 GCF_015228065.2 Penaeus monodon
AATATAACAATTTATTGAAACATTTAGGTATAGAATTATTATTGAAGATTTATTTTTCTTCGTTTTCTGTGTCCCCGCATGTTTGCAAAGTGGGGAGCGACATCTTCGTTTTCTATGGAAGGACGCTGTCTGCTCAGGCCGATTATCAATCATCTTTTTGTGTACTTATTAAACCAAGGAAACGCCAAGATTGTGAGTCAATAGAGCTAAGCATATATACTTTCTTTGGGAGTGTAATTCAGGGCAAATCACATGTTTATTTTATTAGATTCACTTGATGAAGATTGAGCTGGATCAAACCTGTAGTACTTTGTTCTCGTGGCGTGTCACTGTTTATATATTTGTCCTGTAAAGTATGTCATGCTGCCAAAATATCGCATTTTTTTTATTATTAAATGATATTCATTCTGTTGAGAGGTAAGTAAGAATTTGGTATTCAATTTCAGATTATATAATATAAAAATTAAACCTGGTCATGTTATCAAGGCTAGGCAATGTAATTATTTCTATTAGCAAATATTTTTTGAATTATGAGTAAACTTTCTATTCAGTCAGCTTTATATCGCAAGTAGCCTTAGTGAATTATAGATAAATTTCTTGTATAAATAAATTGCTTATGATAAAGATAGTAATCCCATAGCATTAGTATTTTCCTATTATAAATTTATCATTAAATCGAAGGATTAGCATAAAGTACATGTTAGTCAGATATCTTTTTGTCTTTCACATTCTAACAAGTTAAAAAGAAATTTATTTAAAGTCATATACTGAATGTGATAGTTGATTAAAGTCAGATTTAAATGTAGTTTTTACAAGAAATATTATACATATGTCTTAATATATCAGTGAGCTTCTTAAATACTATTAAACATTAATCCAATTATGAATGTCAGTGATATACAATGCATATTTTATCATTTACTCTAATTATTATATACATTCTGTACAATGATGCTGTGATAATGTAGTATGATATTTATCATTTTTTAAATGTAATTTTGCATTGTTTTCATAAATGCGAACCAGTTGTCTTGATGTAAGCCAATTTATAGTAATGTGATTAGGATCCTTTTATTTCCAGTTAAAATCGTCTAAGTCTATGCGCCAGAGTCAGTCAAGTAATCTGAGAAGGTCCTAAAACCTGCAATTTGTATCTATGAAGAATAGAGAACATTTAAATGAAGACGCGTGTTTAATCTTGGACCAACTA
>NC_051412.1:34455890-34456491 GCF_015228065.2 Penaeus monodon
AAATCATGCAGAAACGATCTCGATTCACATGACGGGTAAAAAGGCTATTATTCGCGTCACTTGTATTAACAACCCAATCATGTCCTTATCATGTTGGTAATTGTTGTCACGTGCAGGTGGGGGAGGCGTTGGCGGGTGTTGGCAGGTGGGGGAGGGGAAGAGAAGGGAGGGGAGGAGAGAGAGTAAATAGGGGAGGGTGGAGAGGAGGGGAGGAGGAAACGAAGGAAAGGTGGAAGGGAAGTAGGGAAAGGAGAAAGTGAGGAGGAGGTGAAGGTAGAGGGAAGAGAAGGAAGAAGAGGAAGGAGAGAGAAAGGAGGATTGAGAGGAAAATCGAGGGGAAGGGACGGGAAAGAAAGAAGGGGAAGGAAGGGGAAACTAAAGACGAGGAGGAAATGGAAAGTGAGGAGGAGAATGAGGGAAGGGAAAGTGAGAGAAAATGACGAGGAGGATAAGATATGTTGATAGGGGAGGGGAATGGGGGGGGGGGATCCGATCCAATCCTCTGCCTCCCTTTATCGAGACAACTTAGTGATCAAAACCTTTATTTATTTATAGGCGATTGATTACTTACGATTAAAAAAGGTCTCGAAGGAACGTCGCT
>NC_051412.1:34456910-34457085 GCF_015228065.2 Penaeus monodon
CCCCATACCCAATGCAATAATCGCAACCCAAGAGTCCGATTGCATTCTGAACGAAACCAATGACTGTGCAAGGTGTTCATATTGATCACAGGTCGTTCAACACAAGAACCATTGTTCAAAGCGTAAAGTAAATGTTCTCTTACATATTCACTAATACAAAACAGGTGTTCAAGAT
>NC_051412.1:34457141-34457360 GCF_015228065.2 Penaeus monodon
TAAAAAAAATGGATCACGTGTTCTGCATTACATAATAAAGATTATAGACCAAATGTTGCAGGTTAAAGTATTCGAAACGATGTTGCAAAAGGTGACAGTTGGGAGAACAGTTGAGGTGGGTTTTTTTTTAAAGATGGATAGTGTCTGTAGTGAAAGTAATTTAGAAAAGGTGAAGAGAAACCCGCCGTGATGATTAATTCTGTAGTATGCTTGCTCCCG
>NC_051412.1:34457841-34458088 GCF_015228065.2 Penaeus monodon
TTAAAGGTTTGCGTCAAATTATTGAATTATGTATTTGGATATTGTAGTTGTAATGTATTTCAGATGTATCAGTGTAATTACAAAACGTGGTTATGATTGTCTCAGTATATTATATCTTGTAGTTGTTTGAGTGTAGCAGTGTAATGTAGTTATGAGGTAGCGTAGTTTATCAGCCTAGTTGTATACTGTATTTACAACTCATGCATCATTACAGCTGTTTCTACGCCATAACCGCTGTTTCTACGTG
>NC_051412.1:34458409-34458575 GCF_015228065.2 Penaeus monodon
AATATGCTGATCAGACCACACTTTACCTGTCTGTTCCCAATATTCATCCTCCTGTAGGTGTTGTCAAGCAGCAGGTAAGGAACGGAATCACTGGCCGGTAACAGAAGCTGCCGACGAGGCGTGGAGATGACAATCAGATTTAAAGAGAGGAAGGTTTTCGCTTCAT
>NC_051412.1:34459016-34459493 GCF_015228065.2 Penaeus monodon
TGGGTGGGGTCTGCGGCCTCCAAAGAACGCCCCATGACAGGTGGGGTGCGCGGCCGAATCACATGGGAATTTTGCCGATTTTAATTACAACTTCAAGGCGTGGGCGAAGGAGGGGTGTGAGGGCGTGGGCGAAGGAGGGGTGGTGAGGGCGTGGGTGAAGGAGGGGTGGTGAGGGCGTGGGCGAAGGAGGGGTGGTGAGGGCGTGGGTGAAGGAGGGGTGGTGGGGCGTGGGCAAGAGGGGTGGTAGGGGTGGGAGGATGGGGTAGTGAAGGAGGGTTAGGGTGGGAGAGGGGTGGTGGCGTGGTGAAGAGGGGTGGGCGGGAGTGAAAGAGGGGATAGGGGGTGGGAGTGAAAGAGAGGGGTAGGGGCTGAGATGGGGGATAGTAGAGAGGTTGAGGGTTATTGTGGGAGAGGGGTGGGGTTTGAGTAGGGAAAGGGGGGGAGGGGAACGGGGATTCATATGTACCAAAATCAACC
>NC_051412.1:34459521-34459771 GCF_015228065.2 Penaeus monodon
ACTTAAATAATTATAGTCTTGTAACTTCATCTCTGGACGTGAGTATATGATAGGTATGTGGGTGATAATATTTCTAATTACTTAGCCCATATACCAGTGCCTTTTACGTGTATATTCGGGGAAAAAAAGAGAAAATAAATATATATATTAGGAGACGTCGAAAAAAAAATCATTCATTTACACCATCTTCGCAGTCCAGATGCTTGACGAGAAAGATTTTAGAAAAGTTAATGAGAAATGAACAACTTTC
>NC_051412.1:34460013-34460188 GCF_015228065.2 Penaeus monodon
TCCCACTTACGCCAAACAATTCACGAATACAACAACGCAGACGAACCACAGAACACAGATCAAAGAACAAATAAATAACAGTAGAAGCTGTACCCATTCCCCCCCCCTCCTCCTCTCTCTCCACCCCCTCCACCCCATCCCCCTCACCCCCTCAATACCCTCCTTTCCAATACCC
>NC_051412.1:34460321-34460420 GCF_015228065.2 Penaeus monodon
AGGGATTATCCAGGATTGGTCTATTTCAAGTCAAAGGAAAGCAAACGGGCCTGAGAGGAGTGTGATTAAGTCTCGCTTTTCTGTTTTTGATTTGCATGT
>NC_051412.1:34461053-34461355 GCF_015228065.2 Penaeus monodon
ATGCAGAAGCAATGAAACCCAAAATCCCAAAGAGAAACCGAACAAGAGAAACCCAAAATCCCAAAATGAAAACGAGGAAGAGAATCCCAAAATCCCAAAGAGAAACCGAAACGAGAGAGAAACGCAAAATCCCAAAGAGAAACCGAACAAGAGAAACCCAAAATCCCAAAGAGAAACCGAACAAGAGAAACCCAAAATCCCAAAATGAAAACGAGGAAGAAATCCCAAAATCCCAAAGAGAAACCGAACAAGAGAAACCCAAAATCCCAAAATGAAAACGAGGAAGAGAATCCCAAAATCCC
>NC_051412.1:34461415-34461690 GCF_015228065.2 Penaeus monodon
CCCAAAATCCCAAAGAGAAAACGAGAGAAAGAACCCCCAAAACCCCAAAGAGAAACCGAACAAGAGAAAACCCCAAAACCCCCAAAAAAAACGAGAGAAACCCCCCAAAACCCCCAAAGAGAAACCGAATAAAAGAAAACCCCCAAAACCCCCAAAGAGAAAAGAAAAACCCCAAAAAACCCCAACGAGAAACGAGAGAAAAACCCCCAAAAACCCCAAAGAGAAACCGAAAAAAAAGAGAAAAACCCCAAAACCCCAAGAGAACCCAAAAAAAG
>NC_051412.1:34461742-34462340 GCF_015228065.2 Penaeus monodon
AAGAGAAAACCCCCCAAAAACCCCAAAGAAACCCAACAAGAGAAACCCCAAAAAAAACCCAAAAAAAACCTAACAAAAGAAAAAAACCCAAAAACCCCAAGATAACGGAGAAACCCCAAAAAACCCCAAAAAAAAACCCCAAGAGAAACCCCAAAACCCCAAGAGAACGAGAGAAAAAAAAAACCCCAAAAAGAAAACAACAAAAAAAACCCCCAAAAACCCCAACGAGAAACGAGAGAAACCCCAAAACCCCAACGAGAAACCGAACAAGAGAAACCCCAAAACCCCAAAGAGTAACCGAACAAGAGAAACCCCAAAACCCCAAAGAGAAACCGAAACAAAAGAAACCCCAAAGAGAAACCGAAACAAGAGAACCCCAAAACCCCCAAAGAGAGAACGGGCAAGAGCAAGTCTGATCCGGGCTTTTGATATGATCCCTGGCGGCCGGTCGGCCCTTAAAACCTCGGTCCCGGATCACACGACATTTGGCAACAGGTGGCAATCGGGCTTTTAACAGACAATGCGAAAGGGGGATAATACTCTTAGGGGCGCGTTTCGTTGCGTTTCGGACGCGTTCCCGTCGCGTTTCGCCTCCCAC
>NC_051412.1:34462617-34462781 GCF_015228065.2 Penaeus monodon
TTCTGTGATTGTTGGGGATTGCTAGTGTTGGGGGTTCGGATTGTTAGGGATTGTGAGTGTTGGGGATTGTGAGTGTTGGGGATTGCTAGTGTTGGGGGTTGTGATTGTTAGTGTTTGTGATTGTGATTGTTGGTGTTCGTGATAATTGGTGATTGGGATTGACC
>NC_051412.1:34462866-34463123 GCF_015228065.2 Penaeus monodon
TTTCCGAACGCGATGACGAAAGCCAAAGCAACTGGCCTGCCTGAGCGAAGCATTACGAAACATTTTCATTTGGAGTTGACGGAAAATCTGCCTCGACTACAGTTTTGGGGGGAATAATGCAGCCCATGATTTTACCTGCAGCAAAATCAACGGCCGTGTTGGATAATACAATTTTCTACCTGTGTAATTTGAATCAGTGGTAAAATGTGAGAATTGGAGGGGGGGGAGGGGGGGAGGCTGTTTGGGAAACTTTTTTT
>NC_051412.1:34463526-34463762 GCF_015228065.2 Penaeus monodon
TTCACTTTATTTTTTAATGTGTGATGTCCATTGAAGCCGATGAACCAGCGAGGCCGGAACATTTATCTAACAGGCTGGTCTACGAAATTACAGAGCACTTGGTTGTCGGGGTGATGGAACACTGAACAAAATGATTGTTCAAACAAGTACATTTTAACCGGGTTGGGTTTTTAATGCTGTTTTTGTTTGTTTTGTTGTTGCGAGGATTGTCATTAATGGCATTTTTTTTTTTTTGC
>NC_051412.1:34464401-34464917 GCF_015228065.2 Penaeus monodon
GTTGGCTTCTGCTATTACGAAAAAAAAAAAGTTGTATTAAAGCTTATTGGCGTGTTATAATGTTGTGTTAATAATTGTTCCAACTTTTGATACTGATTACAAACACACGCTTTATTTGTCTAGATATTAGTTTGGACGCACTTATTTTTTGGGGGGAATTATTTCGGATCGTGGTTGTTACTGCAGTTCTGTTGTTGATTGGCCGTTGTTTTGGCTCTCGATGTTAATGCAAAATACTTTCTATTTTTGATTTCTCCTCCTCATATAACCCAATGTATTAGCATACTTTTATAAACCAATCAGAACTGTAGATCACTAACTGTGACTATTCTCACTGATGTGGCTGCTGTGACGTCACACGTTTGGCTTTGGACGAGCCGCGCGTAAAACAGAGAGGAAAATGTGTGGATAAATCGATGGTAATTTTTGTATTGTAATCAAAGATGACGGCGATTATCGAAGAATATGGCTAAGATTCACCTTAAAGAATAAATATGGAGGAGAAAGAGAGGAGAC
>NC_051412.1:34465007-34465138 GCF_015228065.2 Penaeus monodon
CGACGTTAGTAAGTGTTTTCATGTAACTAGTTTATTTTGTCAATATCATTACCTTTTCATTGTTTTCATCAAAATTATCATTATCAATATTATTAAACTATCGAGAAGAGCAGATTGGAGCAAGATCCTTG
>NC_051412.1:34465403-34465527 GCF_015228065.2 Penaeus monodon
CATCGATTTCTCCTATGGTACATCAAAAAAAAATACCGTAAAGGAATACAAATCTCCTTATATATCCTACTCACAATATTACATACGCGTTAACATATACACCACAAGCACGCCCATGCACGCC
>NC_051412.1:34465578-34465712 GCF_015228065.2 Penaeus monodon
CGATTTGCCGATCTTGAGAATTCCAACTTAATAACCACATAAACACGACATAAAAATGCAAAAAACTACACGCGCTGATACGCACACATTTACACAAGCCAAGTCACAAGGACGGTCGTAAGTATACATCAGTC
>NC_051412.1:34466313-34466462 GCF_015228065.2 Penaeus monodon
TCACTGCCTCTCACACACCAAGGCTTTGCTTAATACTCTTTTCTATATATTTGGTGGTTATTTTGCCTGATTACTCTTTGGTTAACGTATATTAAGAGTTTAACAGCATGTTTACTGAAATTTATACTGTACTTATCAGAGAAATAGTG
>NC_051412.1:34466581-34466687 GCF_015228065.2 Penaeus monodon
TACATAATGTTCTAAGATCTATTAGGAAGAGAGTACAAAAATGCCATTATGTTGAATGATTAGTCATTACTATTAAGACAGTCTATACATGTGTTTAAAGTTGCTC
>NC_051412.1:34467695-34467815 GCF_015228065.2 Penaeus monodon
GAGTAAGCAGTAAGCACCTGTACAAACAGTATGAGGGAAGGTCAGTCAGGGTCCTTCCTCACAGAAACTTCATTACGGATAAATGAACCATAATTAAACAGAATACTCGTCATTAAACGG
>NC_051412.1:34468328-34468484 GCF_015228065.2 Penaeus monodon
GCAACGGCCTGTACGCCCCGGAGCCGGCCTCCCACGAGACAAAAGGAGGCAACATGGCGTCTCGACCGCTGCGTTCCCCAAATAGCACGAATGTTTTCCCGCCAAAAGTATCCACGGCACTTGGACGCCCATTGTCTTGCTCAGAGACGCCCGCTG
>NC_051412.1:34469926-34470341 GCF_015228065.2 Penaeus monodon
CTCATAGTATTTTATTTCTTATTTATCTTCTACTTTTTCTGTATTTTCCTTTCATTTCTCTTTACTTTCTTTATCTATTATCTATTCGTTAATTCCCTTGAGGGAGACTTTTTTTTCAAAAAAATCCGCAACGCTCTCTTTTTTAATCCACTTTTTCTCATAATTAGTAATATCGTAATTCTCTTTAACCGAGTTTTTATTTTCCAAAAGAAGTTCAATAAACGTATAGTTTTTAGACCACCGTTTCAGTGTATAATTATCCTCTTAATGCTATTTAATATAATGCGTATGTTTTTAGTGTTCATAATATGCTTATATCTTTTTATACTTCTGAAATACAATTATCTTTTTCAAACGTAGATAACCATTGATAAAAAATATATATAGATGTCCCCATTTTCATATGAATACGTCA
>NC_051412.1:34471061-34471188 GCF_015228065.2 Penaeus monodon
TCCAGAAATTCTTCTTTCTACGACTACAAGACACAGGTAAGGTGCAGCATGCAAGCTATCTGCCCCTTGGTGAAAAATGCGTAATACTCGCCCTTCAGCACCTTCTTCACCCGAAGCTTCCGTTTGA
>NC_051412.1:34471935-34472267 GCF_015228065.2 Penaeus monodon
ATCATTGGACTCAAAAGCTGCACAGGGCGGAGACCTATAAAAGTAGGCGTGGCTTCCCCAAAAGTAGGCGGAGACAATGGCCTCGGGACCGGCAGTAGGCGGGGCTTGGGCGCGAGCAAGCGAAATAGATTTGCCATAAACAATTCACATTAACTTTTAAACAACTGATATTTATTGAATTACACGTATTATAAAACACTGGACTCATTACACCGACCTCTAAATACTTAATGTTTAATCCGAAATACGTCATTATGATCGAGCGCCGAATCTAACTATTATCGGACTGAATTATTGCGCGTCTTAAACGTATTTAGTGAATTTGGGACGCG
>NC_051412.1:34472715-34472914 GCF_015228065.2 Penaeus monodon
TCTGAATAAATGCAATATCTTACAGTATAAAATACCTTAAGATGAAGTAAACAAAATAAAAATCGGATATAAAAATAAATCGATGGCAGAAAATTAATGTTTGTTTGTCTTACGCGTATTTTAGATACATCTTAAACATGCTCTGAAATTCTTGACTTGTTAATGGGGAAATGTAGGAGAGAGAGAGGGGGGGGGGAGG
>NC_051412.1:34474225-34474530 GCF_015228065.2 Penaeus monodon
CTGCACGCACCATATGGTAAACAGACAGTCCATATAAGGAGAATGCAGATAAACTTTTTTTTTTTTTTTTGAGGGTCAGTAGTGAGGGGAGGAGAAGGGAAGGACAGGAGGGAGGGAGATAGAGGAAGGATAGGAAGGGGGAGGGGGAGGAGAGGAAGAAGTAAGGGGGGGGGGGAGAAGGGAAGAAGAAGGAGAGTTAGGAGAAAGGTTTCAAGGAGAGGGAAAGGATGGAGAATGAGAGAGAAAGATAGTCAGAAAACTTAAGGTTTATTATACATGGTTTTAGCCAAATTTAAACCATTTCA
>NC_051412.1:34474636-34475106 GCF_015228065.2 Penaeus monodon
TTGTTTAGTCAAAGGCAAAAAACACTTTACTGTGAAACCGTTAAACAGTGTCTAGCCTAAACTCGCTGCCAATAGCTAAGTGTCTAGAACTCGCACCAGAGCTGTTGTATTTGATTACAGAAAGCCGATTACTTGAATAAATCGCTGTATCTGATTAGCGAAAAAAAAAAAAAAATCTACGTTTATTGTTTATCAGTACAAAACATCGTTATACCGAGAGGTGTCAAATAAAAAATAAATTTAGAGGGAATACTGGTGTATTATAATATCTGAACGAGCGGGGTAGCAATTTCGCAAGCATCTTCGTCATTATCACTATTGCCAGAATAATGCAAAGTATACTGAATAGAATAGGGTAATGCTGTTGTGTGGCTCATCATTTCTCTTGGTCATTCATTGCTGTTTTGTGATTATCACTATTTTCACTGTTATTATTAGTATTATCAGTATCACTGGTGGTCGTTTGCTGT
>NC_051412.1:34480713-34480798 GCF_015228065.2 Penaeus monodon
CCAAAGATCATCTTTTGTTTCATCTGACACAGAGCTTCACTTGAATCCAATACAGTTTTCGATACCTTGTGCCTTTCATGTTGAG
>NC_051412.1:34480820-34481618 GCF_015228065.2 Penaeus monodon
CTTTGATGGATACTAGGTCTAGTTCACTTTGAGAGGTTTGCCTTGGCGTCATATACGAAAAGATGGGGAAAATAAGTTAATAATTATGAAGGTAGTAAGTGCGGGACAGGATCAGGTGTTCAGCGATCTCTGCCTCGTGACGTCACTCTTCATCCGGGTAATTTATCCGAACGCCGCCATGACAGTTCAACGAAAATGAACCGGGAAAGTATAGTCATCTTAATGTTGATGCGACTGGCCGGACACAACGGCAAAATGACGGTGCAACGAATTCACGCACTCGCCTTGCATGCAAAGCTGGATATGTATTCCAACTGCAGATAATCGGGGGGATTCTATTTCAGTTTTAACAACGCAGCAGTACACTGTGTGAATGCCGAAGTAAACTTTGGTTGCAACGAGCTTAAAATATATTATTTACTTTGCCTACCAACAAATAAACTAGTTTTTGAACCTTTTTTTATACATTTGTTTTTTTTTTAGAATAAAGGTTAGGGGTAAAAATAAGTCGTTATAAATTTAAAACAGCCAATTAAAAGTTATATCGCAGATATTCAGAATTAAACTAAATTGTCAACCTTTTCCCGTCCATGAATCTAAGCACTACGGACTTAAAATATCTTGTTCATATGTTGGACCTAGATTATCACATAGTAATTCGTACTATATCCAATCTTGCTAAAACACTTCGTAGCCGATTTTCAGATTTCTTGTTTTTTGGAGGGTGTATATCGTTTTCCATATGGACTTTTACGCCGAATAGATGTTTTGAATTTTGAAATGCTTATTTGTCCCTGT
>NC_051412.1:34481784-34481915 GCF_015228065.2 Penaeus monodon
ATTGTTTCAGATTATAGATAGATCGAAAAGTGTGTGCTATGTTAACAGTGGCTTGACATCTATTCTTGATTATAAGCAAAACACAACACACTAAATTGCGTAAAAAGATTAAATGAAACACGGTTATATTA
>NC_051412.1:34482198-34482470 GCF_015228065.2 Penaeus monodon
TATCTCTCAAAATCTACTTCAACTTCGACATCAAAACCAACTCTGCAGCACACAGTGACGATGACGTAATATAATGTACAACCAAGTGTGGTACATCCTATTCTTAACTGTATTATGTACGTCCTTTATGCCTTATGCAATTTTACTAACTATTTCCGGGGGCATTAACCTCCAAACCCACGCGAATATGTGAACCAATCCAGTCCTTGTTGAGAAAGGTAATAAAGTTAATGGGAATGATGTGATGATAGTGATATAATATACGAGAGTAT
>NC_051412.1:34486450-34486635 GCF_015228065.2 Penaeus monodon
GATAAACAGGAGAAGAGAAAATATGGTAAGGAGCTGTTGCTAAGACAAATTATGTTTCGAAGAATAATTATTGAGATTAATTAGCTATTATTGAACGAGGCAGAGGAGAAACTTAAAAGATGATATTGTGAAAAGGTGAGTTAGAATAAGGTTGAAGGAGATGGTGCAAAATTTTCGGATTTTTT
>NC_051412.1:34487417-34487647 GCF_015228065.2 Penaeus monodon
CAACAAACCCGAGAATCGTCATTATCATAAATTGCCTCATTCTTTCTGCAACCAATATGTCCTTCCTCAAGCGATCTATTTCCTGTGGCTTCAGGAAAATGTGACACTCCCAAAGCATCTTTATTTGTCACGCAGGTGCAAGCAGGAAGCACCTGCTTTTGGTCGATGGGCCAAGCACCTGCTTTGCCTGCAGACGCCACTCCTTCCGTAAGACTGCCAATTTCTGCGTG
>NC_051412.1:34489974-34490738 GCF_015228065.2 Penaeus monodon
CATTTGCATACACAGGCCGCACATCCAGGCCGCCCCCCGGGAGGCGCTGCCCGCCCGCGCCCGCGAGCGAGCGCCGGCCAGACAAAGGAGCGCCGAAGAGCCGGCGGCGCCGCCCCCGAGGCGAGGTGAACAAGGTGTCGGGCCACAAAGGCAGCGTCGCGGCAGTCGTGCTCGGCCAAGAAGAGAAGGAGGCCGTCGTTTCACAATGCATGGGGCTTCGGGGGTCGTGGGCGTCTTGGGTTGGTAGCTGTGTCGCGTAGCTACTTTGGTTGTAAAGGAGTCGTGGTGGCGTTGGAGCGGTGAGCGGTAGCGGAAGGGGAAAAAAAAAAACACATAGCGGATTGATAGCGGTGCTGTAGCGATGTTGTGGCGGTGCTGTAGCTCGAGCGGTGTGTCGCAGCGGTGACGTAACGTTGTCGTTGCGGCGTGGCATTGAAGTCGTCACGAAGATGAGTTTAATTTTGGCGTCTCAGGTTTATTTAGCGCCTCGGGACCTTGGGGGTCGTCCGAGCAGAAACAATCCCGATGCTCTAGCTGCCCTAGTCGTTTTATTTTCAAGTTCGATGGCCGTGGTGATCGTCGAGCTGGTCGTCCTGTAGTCGTCCTATAGTGTGGCAGCAGGAGAAGGGCGAGAGGAGGTGGGGGAGAGCGCGAGGGTGTTACAGGAAGTGTTGTAACTTCCCGAAGCACCTCTCCGAATTTTCTGGATCGCTTCCACGTCCCTTGCCTCCTCGCGTTGTATTTGCCGAGAATAGGATCCAGAA
>NC_051412.1:34490889-34491939 GCF_015228065.2 Penaeus monodon
TATTTTGCGAGGAGCACAAACACACACGCCCCTCCAGCCGCGTGAGAATCATCTGGCGTCGTTCGATCAAGATAATTGGCATTTCTGACGCACTTCGAGCGAGTCGTCGGATCAGCCGCACACCTGACGAACTGCAGCCCAGACAATGCACGGCATCTCGGTGCGCGTTTTGTCCCATCCGGCGCAGGAAGCACTTGATATCCAGCCTTTTAACTTACCACCATCATGAGGATTATTATTATCTCGTTCTTCTTCTTTTTTTCAAAGTCTTTTTGAAGAACTCTGACCTCGTTTGACCTTTGAACCTCGTCTGCTCAAGGTCTTATGCTGACGAGTCGCAAGTGTTTAGCATCTAGGGAGCCACACCCTTCTTTCTCCCCTTGTCAAGGGCTAACACGCGAGCGGGACTCTTTATTCGTTCGCTCCGGTCGAATACCCTCTACAGACCTCCCATAAATGCTGAAAATGAGGATGGAGAAAGAGAGAAGAAGAATATCTATTACATATTTCAATTGCTTTTTTTCCCAGTCGTGTGTCTGTTCAAAAACCTCGGCTTTAAAACGAAGGAGAAGGGAAGCCATCTTGCTCACACACTGCATGTCAAAACCCAACAAGCTTCACCCTTGCCCTAACAACACCCTTAAAGTCGATTAATCTGCATATACCTCGTCACGCGACCATCATTCACTCCGCGGGGGAAAAAATAAACACCCAAATAACTCGACGGATGAGAAATTTATCGATATTCATCTTTTGGCGTTGGGACGTCCTAACCAGCAATCATAAAATTACCACAGGAAGTTTGATAATTACAGGGACTGGAGACGCTGGGTGAGTGTCAGACAAGTCGAATATTTTGAAGTTCAATGTTAGCGAAGTCAGATGTGATCAGGAGCGAGATGTCGAGACCTGATAATATTTAATGCATTCTCTCTCGCTGAGGCTGTAGTTATTAGTCTTGATGAGTCTGTTGGCTGCTTTGTCTCAAATGAAGCGGGAGATGTAGCTGTGTCTCCTTCAATGAGGTTCGTCGCTGTAGTACACGTATCA
>NC_051412.1:34492028-34492315 GCF_015228065.2 Penaeus monodon
ATTTCCCTTACCGTTTTTAAATATTGTAGGCCTGAGAGTGAGACAGACCAAGAGAAGGTGGAGCGAAAGAGAGGACTTCTTATCCCTACCAAGGCCGTTTGCTTAATAGCTCCTCCCAGAAATAAAAGACAAAAAAAAAAAGAGAACAATAACCAGACGCAAGCATGTTATTGTCCTGCTGAAAGGCGATCATTTCCCGACGCCGTCCGGAACGAGCAAAACAAAACGAGACATGAATGAATCAAACGCAATCACGCCATCTCACTCCGACTTCCACACGCACACAC
>NC_051412.1:34492393-34492754 GCF_015228065.2 Penaeus monodon
CACTTCGAACCTGAAAACTGAAACTGAAACCCGGCCACCGCCTGCCCGACCCTCCCCGCCGCCGCCAGGAGGAATCGGCCGCTTATACCAAACACGGTCGTGGCGGCGGGGCGGCAGGTGGCGTCCGCGCCGCTGATAGGACCACGACGTCGCTGCCGAAGGGGAGGGGGGGGGAGGAGGAGGGTAGAATGGAGGAAGGTGGGGAGGAGGGGGAAGAAGGGGAGGGGAGGAAGAGGGAGATGGTAGGGAAGATGGGGAGGGTAAGAAAGAGGGTAGAGGGAGGTCGTAGGGAAGTATAGGGGTAGATGAGGGAAGGTGAGGAACAGGGTAGAGGGAGGTGATAGAAAACCAGGGGAGGATG
>NC_051412.1:34492818-34493704 GCF_015228065.2 Penaeus monodon
AAGGGGGTAGAGAGAGGTGACAGAGAAGTGAAGATTGGGGGACAGATCCATAAGGAAAGGATTGGGGGAGCGGTGGGTAGGAGAATAGAGGAATAAGGCGAGGCAAGAGGGTAGGGGAGAAGGGAGAAAGGAAGTAAAGGAGGGGGTGGATGCAAGAGAAGAGGATAGAGCTTATGAGGACGTAGAGGAGGGAGAAGGAAGATGGGTAGGGGGGGGGATAGGGAATTAGTTAAGATACAGAGACGCATTTGTTGAGTAAGAAATACAAGAAGACCGAAAAACAGAGAAATGAAGAAAAGAACGAAAGAGGAAGAATAAAGGAAAAAAAAAGCAGAAGGGAAAGAGGAATAATGAACAAAAAGGAACAAAAAATAAGAGGAAATGAGTCAAGAAAGAACAGGGAACATCTTGCAAGGAAGGTCAACATAAAACCGCCGCACTCGAAACACTCACCAATTACAGACTCTGCAAAAGAGGATTGGATTTCACTAAACTAGCCACTTACCCTATTTCGCTGTAAGTAGCTGTTGAAGCGAATATGCCTCAACTGTATTCTTTTCCTCTAATACATCCCCTAATAGCATTTAATAGCGGTCTCCTAATAACCAGGATATTACAATATGCAAATTACTTTATTACATGCACTTATTCACAGTCCTCCATGCTTTGTACTTCGTATTGACTGGCATTATAGTGCGTGCCGTTTATTTTGGACATGCTATGGTGCAAGGTGAATAAAAGGGTCATTAGGTCTATACTTTTGCTAACAACAGAGGAAGGGAGGGAAAAAAAGTGTATTTATATTATATGTTGCATTGTGTATTGTCACTATGAACTGTATAAGTACGTGTCTGATGTACATACATGCTTTACAAAGATACATGTA
>NC_051412.1:34493833-34494357 GCF_015228065.2 Penaeus monodon
TTAAATAGATTATTCTTTGAACACCGTTTTAATTCAGGGAACAAGGAATTATGTCAAGAATCTAACAACTTTCCTTGTTGCCTTTGTTACATAATCACTGTCTTCATGAATAAGCACTTTGATATTGAAGCGCAAAAATATAAAACACCAGTTTCGCGCTGTGAGTAAAGACCAAATTTTATGCATTATCATACATCACAACGTTGACAACCTGTCTTGTCATGAACTTGCATCACGTATTAATTTCGAAACATCTTTCACTGATATTTTTGGCCTCGCATTTCTCGCATTAGTCGGATTTGTGTCATACCCCGAGACTAGCGAGGCTGGGCTAAGCGCATTTCCCCATAATTATCGTTACTAGAACCATTAGTACCATAATTAGGACCCGTAACACGCTTCACGCTAACGGAACTTATCGTACCTCGGCATCCACCCTCACTTACATGCTATCGTTCTCTACTCCATTATTTGTTTCGCTTTATGTTATGTTCGTGCCCTATCTCCTTCATAGTATCTTTCTC
>NC_051412.1:34495101-34495221 GCF_015228065.2 Penaeus monodon
ACTGAGTCATATCTGAACATCTGAACAACCGAAATATGTTCGTATAAATGTTCTTTGGCTTATCTCGTTTCGTTTATCTGTTCTCGACCATGTGTTAGTTTGTTATTTATAGGGATCTGT
>NC_051412.1:34495632-34495808 GCF_015228065.2 Penaeus monodon
CTGTCCCCATACATTATGCATAAGCCTGGCCGGCCAGACTATACATGCTCTCCTCTCCCTCAGTGAGTGTATCTGTGTTTAGTTTTGCTGTATTTTCTATCTCTTTTTTTTCTCTCCTTTTTTTTTGGGGGGGGGAGGGGTAGAGGGGGGATAGGGAAGATGTAATGCTTGTTGCC
>NC_051412.1:34495854-34496673 GCF_015228065.2 Penaeus monodon
GGAAAGTGTTGATTATTTTTCTCTTCTTTTTTTCTCGTTTATCTATTTGCTTTGTCCGTATTTTCATCCGTGTCCTTTCTTTTTTAATAATCTGAAATCATCACTTTTCGCATTTTTTCTATCTCTATAACAACCACTAGCTACCACTTTCCCCTGGCCTCCCGAAAGCCAAACACACCCTCCCACCAACAAACTACCTGTCCCCAATATTTACAACCAATACAAACCACTCCAACCATACACTCATCACTGCGTCTCAAAAAAAAAAGGACTTTATTACGGTCACATATTTAAATCCTTGGCGACATTAATCACAGAGTGTCACCATGAGCAGCTATCCCTAATGAATCTGACACTGTAGAGACCATTAGACCGTCAGACCAGTCTTTTGTAGTGACTGAAACGACCGTCATCATAAGACCAGGAGGAAAGACCAGTCAGCCAAACTTCCAACCAGGTTATTGCGTGGTTGAGACGTTGTGTGTGTGTCGAGTTCGTATCATTTTTACTGTCTTCTTGTATTTTATCTATTTATTTTTTCGTCAAATCGTGTTTTTCTTTTTTCTTTTCTTTTCTTTGCTATTTTTCTGTCGGATTTTATTGTTGTATTTTTTCTTGTTTTCTGTTATCCTTACTTAATTTTTCTCTTCTTCGTTCTCTTCATGTTTTTTTTTCTTTTTTCTTTTCTTTTACTTCAACGTTTTTTTCTTCTTCTTCTTCTCCTTGACCTCTTCCTCTTTCCACGCTTCACTTCTCTCCCTTCTTCATCATTTTGCTTATTGTTCCTCCTCTTTTAACCTTGTTCATCATCACCTTTCT
>NC_051412.1:34496776-34497023 GCF_015228065.2 Penaeus monodon
CGACAGCCCAAGGGCGCAGCGAACCGAGGCGCGTCGACCGAGGTCTATAGGTCACATCTCTCGCCCTCAGCAGCTCAAAACTTCAGCATAAATGAAATTAATCTTATAGAACTCTCAACCAAACCATCTCGTTGTCATTTGTCAATTGTTTTCTCTTAAAGTCCGCTTGCATAATGAGTCCAGTGAAAATGGCGTGCAATACCAAGCAATTTTTCCTTTTGACTCGCAATTCCCGCGTGTGATTCTC
>NC_051412.1:34497339-34497513 GCF_015228065.2 Penaeus monodon
CGAAAAAGGGGTAAAAATAGAACGGATAAAAGAGAGAAGGGAAGGAAAAACACGAATGAAAATATTGTCTACCTCCACCCACCCCCCCTCCCCCTTCTTCCTCTGTCTCCTAGTCCGGGTAATTTGATAATTCTCAAAGCGTCGCTAAAAGTCGTGGTACACTTTCCTCTGTGG
>NC_051412.1:34497609-34498012 GCF_015228065.2 Penaeus monodon
AGAAGGTTCTACGCGACACACATTTAGAGGAAATCTTACCGCTCCGGAAATACCTGTACTGAACTGCTTACCTGAACCACTGCGTCCGAGTCCCTTCTTCTGGAGAGAGCTTTGGCGACGGGGTTCGAGCGCCTGGACGCGAAACGACAGGCATACGAACTCAGGCTGAATATTCACGTAAGGAGGATGTAGAGGATGAAAAGGGGAAGGAAAGGGGAGATGAAAAGTAGCCTTCTTCTGCAACGTCTTTCTTCGTGGAGATTAATCCCTCTTCTTGTCTTGAAGAAACACGGCAAAGCATAATAACGTAACTATGGACAAGAACAACGCCCCAAGAACCCAGGAGAAGAGCAACTCATGAACCTTCCCCCTCCTTTCCCACTCCCCGCCCCCAAATCCCCAC
>NC_051412.1:34498103-34498338 GCF_015228065.2 Penaeus monodon
ATTCGGACACGCAGACGGAGGCGGTGCAGGTGCTAGACAGGTGGGGGGGGGGGGTGACTGACGATCCTGGGTGACGTCGGGGCTGCTTCCCCATGACCACGGCCTTCCTTGTTGATCAAAGGGGGGTGAGGGAATGAGGGAGGATGGGAGGGAGATGGAGGTGGAGGGGGTGAGTAGGGAAATGAGGGGGGGGGAGGTTGGAGGAGTGGGGGGGTAGGGAGGAAGGGATGTGGGA
>NC_051412.1:34498715-34498834 GCF_015228065.2 Penaeus monodon
CAAAGCTAATCCTCCGCCTTGTGTTGTTGGGCTGGATTCAATATTTCGCGGAGGTTGTTGTGGTTGAAAGCGACCTCACACCAGCTAACCTGCTTCTGACGAAACCTCCCTCCTATATC
>NC_051412.1:34499074-34499154 GCF_015228065.2 Penaeus monodon
TGCTCTTATGATAATTGTTATCGTGTCTCTCCATCTCCCTTCCTGTCAGGAGTGATAGATGACGAAGACGGTGCCGAAGG
>NC_051412.1:34499228-34500071 GCF_015228065.2 Penaeus monodon
TACAGACAGGAACGACTGTCAGTCACTCCCCCCCCCCCCCAACAATCCCCTCACTGCCCCCCCCCTAGTTCCCTACCTTCCTTCCTATCGCAGATCGAATTAATGATAACAGTTCTTATCACTGGATAGGAAGAGATAGAGCCATATGTTCAGTACACAATTAACCCCACTCATCAACGGATAGGCTTAAAACTATCCACATCTTCGATAATCAGTAAGGTAAATGGATAGATTAATTTTAAAAACCCAAAGCAAGTTAATTTATACCTAATTTGCAAGCACATATCCAATAAAAGTATTTATAACTACACCCACACTCGTGACTGAGTATGCAAAAAAAAATAATTTTGTATTAATTATTATTGATGCTTCTAACTCCACTCATCAAAAGACAGTCATGGGAATATCAAGTCAGCCATGGCACCATACTCCTTCCATGCACCATACATACATCCAGAATTATAATATAATTATCTATACTCTCAGCTTCCAACCCTCGTAATTGGATGAACTTTGAGAATATCCACATTTTGGAAACCAGATATCCAGAGGGATAATCTACACGCATATTCCTGTTACGTTTATCCACACTCTGATGGATAGGGTATTGAAATATCCACATCAATGTCTACCAACATCATAGCAAATTCAACTACACACACATATGCAACAACATGATATGTTTGTTTGTCTTTCTGATGCCTGTAACCACTCACATATAAAATACCTACAAGCTGATCTAGAAACATGGTCTTGGTGCCTATATCCACACACATGACTTCATAAGACCAGGAAATATCCATACTTTCAGTAGAGCAACTTACATCCAGCATCGCATCTACG
>NC_051412.1:34500112-34500190 GCF_015228065.2 Penaeus monodon
ACGCACACACCAATGTCATTAAGAGCGAAGATTGCTTGTCATGTATCTCCTCGACACCGCCCAGGCAGCAGGAAGCGA
>NC_051412.1:34500588-34500671 GCF_015228065.2 Penaeus monodon
ATTTATCTATTTGTTTGTCTGTCTGCCAATATCTTCCTTTCTCGCTCCTTCATTCTCTCTATATTTCTCTCTTCGTTTCCCCT
>NC_051412.1:34500752-34500945 GCF_015228065.2 Penaeus monodon
TGTTTTATGCTCTTTTTCATAGGCCTATCTGAAGTGTGTAGAAGTTAGGAAGGAATGTCGTGTATATGTGTATGTGTGTCTGTCTGAGTGTTCTTACCTTATTTTTGTTTATGATTATCCATATATCATTTTCTACCTTAATTTTTTCCATCTCCTTCCTTTCCATCTTTCATTTTCGTTTTTTTTTTTATTA
>NC_051412.1:34501605-34501690 GCF_015228065.2 Penaeus monodon
TTCGATAGATTAAGGTGGAGAGCTTTTTCTCTGCCCCTTTGTTTACAATTTGGGCTTCCTTACCTGAGTGTTTGTTTGTTTGTTG
>NC_051412.1:34502377-34502593 GCF_015228065.2 Penaeus monodon
TCTAACTATAGGTTTAACAGATTTATGTGTCCTGATACACAATACCGTGTGATTTATGTTATACAATACGTGTTCGTGCGCTCACCGTGTTAAGTGAGCACAGCATGGATTATAACGCTTTAGTTACGGTAATTATGAAATCACTTCAGTAATTTTTTGTCTTACAACAATGTACTCCCTGAGGGGTCTGTACTGGGGTTGATTTCTGAAACACCG
>NC_051412.1:34503462-34503696 GCF_015228065.2 Penaeus monodon
CACGACAGACAAAGGTCCGCTATTATCAGTTTTTGCTTCGGATCAGCGGAGCCCAAATGAATATTCAGGCGCCGGGAAAATCTCTGGCCGGTGTATTATTCATAACACCATTAGCGATCGCGTCGTTAATTGATATCATTCCCTAAAATTAACTCCATTCCTTTGCATGTCATTATGCGGGGCGGTGGAACAGCTGATGGCGGGAGGCAGGTTTCCCGAGGGGTATGGGGGGGG
>NC_051412.1:34504061-34504556 GCF_015228065.2 Penaeus monodon
GGGTTGAGAGCTCTTTGGTAATTGGCCTTTTTTGGTTAATGAGGCAGTTTCTTGTTCAGTTGATAATTACTTAAGTGGTTGGCTTCTCGGTGGATTGGTTGTTGCCTATTTAAGGTTTATTGGCTGGTTTCTTGGTAAATTGCCTTGTTTCTATGGTAAGTTGTTTTGTTTATATGGTAAATTGGTTTGTTTTATTTAGTAAATTTGGCTTGTTTATTTGGAAAATTGGTTTGTTTATATGGTACAGTGTCTTGTTTATTTGTTAAATTGGCTTGTTTATTTGTTAAATGTTCTGTTTCTTAGTTGCTTAGTTGTTTCTTAAAGTGCTGGTTGGTTTCTTGTTAAAATAGGTCAGTTTATTGGTATAATATTAGCTGATTGGGCAACCGCTCGGTCTCGTGGTTGATTGGTTGGTTTCTTCCTAAACTGACTGGTTTCTTGATTAATTGTTTGGTTTCTTAGCCAGCAAGAGTTCAAGGAAAGTTATTGGCGAAC
>NC_051412.1:34504773-34505127 GCF_015228065.2 Penaeus monodon
TGAACTGCGACAAGGAATGAATGCACGTTATCTGAACTTCTTTTGTTGCCATGCAAGTGGAATGCACAAGCTGACAACCCTCAACAATATTTTCACCGAAACTATTAGACAAAACTCAATATACATATCAAAGTGAATTACGTAACTGCATAATCCAACATTTAAAAAAAAAATAGATATATATAAATGTATCGGAAAGGAAAAAATCATTGCATTTCCACTATAAAAGATTATAAATATATTTTCTATTTCTGGATAACTGGAGATAATAATTTTATTCTTTCGTCGATGTTGTAGACACGACGTGTTACCGGAATGTTTCATTAGGAATGTTTGGGAATGCTTATTGTGTTA
>NC_051412.1:34505567-34505899 GCF_015228065.2 Penaeus monodon
TTTTCAAATCAAATGTTTTACACAAAACGGCTTTTAACCAGCAAAGATGAAACAAACATGCCCATCATATTTTACTTGAATAAAAAAAGTGTAATCACTTCACAGTTAATCATTAAAAAGAGAGTTAGAACGATCTATAATGTGTGTGTGTGTTTTTGTGGGGCAATAATTTCATACATGCTCGAATATGCGCATGTACGTGTATTGCTATGTACGTGTGCGGCTGTACACCTGCAGTGCGCCTGTAGATTCGTGTGTGTGAGCGGTTCTGTTCGCTTATACAACTGCAATATTGCGATTATGTAGGTGTATACATTGGTGTATGTTTGTTC
>NC_051412.1:34506177-34506419 GCF_015228065.2 Penaeus monodon
ATCATAATGCCGTGAATGCGCGTGTGTGAAGCGGCCAGAGGAAGTGGCTTCACACTTCCTCGCTCTCAAAATCTTGCAAGCGGTCATCCGTGCAACACTTGTTCCTCTTTCATCAGTGTGTGTCTTTCTCCCTTTCGCTCAGCCTCTGTCCCTCTCTTCATTATCTTCGTCTGTTTTTCTGTTTTTCCCCCCTTTTTTTCATTGCTTGTTGCATATTGATATGGGGGTCTTACTTTTTACTT
>NC_051412.1:34506617-34506718 GCF_015228065.2 Penaeus monodon
AGTCTCGCCCTTAAATCATCATCACATTTGATTTCATCTCCATTTTAAGGTTAAGGCAAAGGCGAAAGAGACACAGGGTCGAGAGAACAGATTTTGTTGAT
>NC_051412.1:34507131-34507264 GCF_015228065.2 Penaeus monodon
TAATGGTCTTGAAATGATGATGCAAATTAGCAAGGAGAAAAGAAATAATAAAAAAGGAACAGGTATAATGACCCGAAGGAAGAAAGAAACACAAAAAAAAACATGTTTTTGGCGCCAAGAAGAAAATCTCGAT
>NC_051412.1:34507882-34508032 GCF_015228065.2 Penaeus monodon
ACATTCCGACTAATTACAATATGCTAAACGAAATTCAGTAATCACCCTACAGTCCGCTGTGATGAAAGATTATTGCAATGACAAACAACTTCCTGTTAGCTGTGAATTGATTAAAACACCAGCTATTTTCTTTTCATTTGTGATTTTTCC
>NC_051412.1:34509149-34509644 GCF_015228065.2 Penaeus monodon
CTGTGACTACCTACACTATCTAAAAGCTGCTTTGTATTAAATCCTGTTTCAATCACGAATTCAATTGAACGAAAACATTCCCCACACTTTATTACTTACAATATACTTATAATACATTGGAATGTCACTACACTGGCTACCTTATCCTGCTGGCAAGGCTGATCACATACCGAGGTTTCGTAATCTGTGAGCCGATTAGTTTTTGCATATAAAGACAGGTGAATAATAATTTTCCAATATACGTAAGAAAAAGAAAATCAACAAATATAAAAAAGGAGGGATAATCAAGGAGATTTTATTTTAAGAGAGTGGAGCGATTCGTAAAGTTTAAGTGACGGGTTTGTGTATATGATGCGATCAATACTCAATATGTTTCCTGATTGTACCGCTGGGTGGTTTTGAAAATGATGTCAAATTCCTTTTCCTGATTGCAGGATGCGGTTCAACGAAGTCCTTTGGTCTTCTAGGTATGAGATTGTGTAGAGAGAGGGAGTA
>NC_051412.1:34510359-34510492 GCF_015228065.2 Penaeus monodon
CCACGAGAAACGCACTTCCATTTGGCGACACAAAACGCGTGTTCGTATGCTAACAACACGTCCGAATTCGTCGCTGAGCCTTGGACTTCTTTTTCAACGGCTGACTTCACAAACTGTTGGATTAGCGACCGGT
>NC_051412.1:34510968-34511078 GCF_015228065.2 Penaeus monodon
ATCACCGTTTCCTGGCATGGCCTTTCGTCCCAGAGTGCCATCAAGTGCCATTTCCGAAAGTGGATTTTTTTCCGTGGAAATGTGGATTTTGTGGATGCCTCTCACTCACT
>NC_051412.1:34511759-34511897 GCF_015228065.2 Penaeus monodon
GGCGCCGCAATTACTGTCGAATTAATTTTCCGAACCAAAAGAAGTGGATTCCCTCGCTCGCTCGTCCCCCGCCTTCCTCGCGTCGCCGCGGCGTCAATCCCCTCCACGTGGTCTTCGACTTATCCCATCCATTCCATC
>NC_051412.1:34513913-34514054 GCF_015228065.2 Penaeus monodon
ACTTTCCGATAATTCAATATGCAAAACAAAATTTCAGTAATCCCCCCCCCGTCCGTTGTGATAAAAGATTTTTGCAATGCAAAAACTTCCTTAGGTGAATTGATAAACACCAGTTTTTTCTTTTCATTGTGTTTTTTTCCA
>NC_051412.1:34514497-34514603 GCF_015228065.2 Penaeus monodon
ACATTTTTACGTATCACCTGAAAAGTATATATTTATTCCTATTATGAAAATCATCATCTAATTATAAAAAATTTTTGCTTGTTTTTACCGTTGATCGTCTGCCATG
>NC_051412.1:34515123-34515603 GCF_015228065.2 Penaeus monodon
CGGGATACCCCCCACATCTAAAAGCTGTTTGTTTTAAAACCCCCTTTTTCAATCACAAATTTCATTGAACGAAACTTTCCCCCACACTTTTTTATTACAATATACTTAAAATAATGGAAGTCACTACATGGCTACCTTATCCTGCTGGCAAGGCTGATCAATCCCCGAGGAATCGTAATCGGACCCGATTATTTTTGAAAAAAGACAGGTGAATAAAATTTTCCAAGTAGTAAGAAAAAGAAAACAACAAATATAAAAAAGGGGGGAAAACAAGGAATTTTTTTTTAAAAGAGTGGAGCGATTTGTAAAGTTTAAGGACGGGTTTTGGGATTGATGGATCAATATCAATATGTTTCCCGATTTTTACCGCTGGGTGGTTTTGAAAATGAGTCAAAAATTTCCCTTTTCCCGTTGCAGGATGCGGTTCAACGAAGTCCTTTGGTCTTCTAGGTATGAGATTGTGTAGAGAGAGGGAGTAGT
>NC_051412.1:34515881-34516037 GCF_015228065.2 Penaeus monodon
CCTTCCTCGCTCCCACTCTCTTTTTCTCTTTCCGAAACAGACGGACAGGGCATACAACAGAAAGAGGGGTGATGGAGAAGGAGATGAGAAAAGTGAATGACAGACAGGACAGAGATCGCGATAAAGAAAGAAAGACAGAGAAATAGAGGCCAAGAG
>NC_051412.1:34516060-34516155 GCF_015228065.2 Penaeus monodon
CACTAGCAGACGAAATAGAGATAGAAAGAGGGATAGAAACAGACAGGACAAGACCGACGAAATAAACAGAGACAGGGAGAGGAGAACGAGAGATA
>NC_051412.1:34516210-34516277 GCF_015228065.2 Penaeus monodon
ATCGAGAAGGAGAGAGGAGGCAGAGAGCGAAAAAGCCTAGGTGGAAAACGAAAGTGAAAGAGAGAAG
>NC_051412.1:34516346-34516583 GCF_015228065.2 Penaeus monodon
GAGGGAGGGTGGGTGGAAGAGAAAGCAAGAGAGAGATCAGATCACGGAGAACGCACTTCATTTGGCGAACACAAACCGCTTTGTCGTATGCAACAAACACGTCCGAATTCGTCGCTGAGCCCTTGGACTTCTTTTTCAACGGCTGACTTCCAAACTTGTTGGATTAGCGACCGTCAGTCTACATTAGAGGGGTTTCTCGGGTGATTGAATGGATGCTTATTTTTGTGTGTGGAGGAG
>NC_051412.1:34518063-34518798 GCF_015228065.2 Penaeus monodon
CAAATGGACTCTTTATCAACCGTTCTGGCATGCATTAGTCCCAGAGTGCCAATCAAGTGCATTCCGAAAAAAAGGATTTTTTCCGTGGAAGTATGTGGATTTTTGTAGGATATTGATGGGAATATGCACTCACATTACCTCCCCATCTCTCTTCTCCGGTTCCTTCATCCTTTTCATTCTTCTCCATATACCATGTCGAATTCTTCACATTATTGGTATTTCTGACATGATAAATTTATTCTTATATTATCATATATCCATCCCCTCTTTCTTGATATATATTCCCTTTCATCGACTTTCATCCTTTTACAAGTTTTCCTTTATGTGTTTTCCTCTTCACTCTCGGCCTTTTCTTTAAATCCTCTTTCAATGTTTCCATCCCAATTCTTGTGGTCCCTCCCCCCTCACCCCCTCCATTCTCTCCCTCTCCTCAATCCCTCCCGCTCTCCCCTTCTCCTCACCCCCTCCCTCTACTCCCCTCACCCCTTTTCCTCTCTCTCTTTCTCACCCCATCCCTCCCCCTCTCCTAAACCCCCTCCTCACCTCCTCCCACCCTCCCTCTTTCTCCTCCCACCTTCCCCCCTTTTCCCTCCCTCCCCCTCTCCATCCCTTCCCCTTTCCCTCCCTCCCCCTCCCATCCCCTCCCCCTCTCCCTCCCCTCCCCTGGGCACTGCAGGTAAGCCACCCTGGCCAAGCGCGCGTCATGACCGGAATCGGCGCGGCCCGGGTCTTTCT
>NC_051412.1:34519129-34519282 GCF_015228065.2 Penaeus monodon
TCTCGGCGCCGCAATTACTGTCAGAATTAATTACCGAACCAGAAATGAAGATGGATTCCCTCGCTCGCTCGTCCCCCGCCTTCCATCGCGTCGCCGCGGCGTCATATCCACCTCCATCGTGGTCGTCTCGACTTATCCTTATCCACTTCCATC
>NC_051412.1:34521167-34521871 GCF_015228065.2 Penaeus monodon
CACATCCACCCAACTCCACCTCACACATCCGCTTCTCCCAATACCCACTTCACGTCCCAAATCCACGCCGCGTCCACCTTATAATCACAAACATCTACACAACGCCCAAATCACCTTGCATCCCCCCCCCCACGTCTCGTTAATCCACCTCGTATCCACCTCATATTACCAAGTATCCACACGATCTCCTAAATCTACCCCACATATCTCCCACATCTTCCTAAATCCACCTCACATATCCAACATTTCAATAATCCACCTCGTATCCACTTAATCTTCTCCAGTTTCCCATATCCACCCAAATCCACCTCGCATCCACCTCATATTCCCCCAACATCCACATAAACCCGAAATCCATTCGAATACCCCCACATCCACCTCGCATCCACCTCATATTCCCCCAACATCCACATAAACCCGAAATCCACTTCGAATACCCCCACATCCACCTCGCATCCACCTCATATTCCCCCAACATCCACATAAACCCGAAATCCACCTCGCATACCCCCCACAAACACGCAAATCCACCTCGTATACCTCCCACATCCACCCAAATCCACATCGCACCCGCATCGCATATCGGTGGACGACTAGGCAAACGCGTCAACTTTAACTCAATAAATGTCAATCATTAAATCAATCGGTGATTGACTCTGCAGATTGACGTGGCGGGACGTATAACCTTAAGCCTATATGAAAGG
>NC_051412.1:34522406-34522492 GCF_015228065.2 Penaeus monodon
TCTTTTTCCTTTCGTTAGACTTCCTTCCATAAACAAAGGATGATTACCCGAGTCCTGTAAAGCTCCTGGAAGCTTAGGCCTATTCA
>NC_051412.1:34523260-34523436 GCF_015228065.2 Penaeus monodon
CCTTTTCCTCTCATTTCTCTCTTTTTCCCTCGGCTTCCTTTCCTCTTCCTCCTCTTCCTCCCCTTTCCTCTTTCCTCCTCCTCTTCCTCCTCTTTCCTCTTTCCTCCTCCTCTTCCTCCTTTCCTTTCTCATCTCTTCCATTCCCTTCCTTCTTAAACCCTAATTCCAGGGGAAGT
>NC_051412.1:34524022-34524125 GCF_015228065.2 Penaeus monodon
CAAGAAAGAAGGTAGATAGGAAGAGGAAAAAGAGAAGAGAAGAAGATAGGAAGAGGAGGAAAAGTAGAGGACAGAATTAAAAAAAAAAAAGCTGAGAACAGTG
>NC_051412.1:34524326-34524421 GCF_015228065.2 Penaeus monodon
GTAAACAACAAAAACAGTAAAGATGAGAAAATGAGAGAACGACGATAATAATAAACATTCCAAAAGAGGAAAGAAAAGAAGGAAATTAACGAAAC
>NC_051412.1:34524466-34524758 GCF_015228065.2 Penaeus monodon
CTATGATAAAGGTACGAGGAAGGGAGAAAGCGAAAAAAAATAGAAAAAATAAACAATATCAAACTAATGTAGAAAGGGGAAGAGGAGGAAGATGATAACAAATGGAAGAGGGGAAAGATGATAAATAATAGTTGATAAAAGAGAAACTAGTCAACAGAGAAAGGGCCAGGGTTTCCGTAGATATATGAACTACATATAAAGTTAAATACAAATAGTATGTAATTGGGAGACAGAATATGAGGGAATTTGACCAGCAATGCTGTTCTTAGCAGCGACGGATTAATGGCGAGAC
>NC_051412.1:34525800-34525966 GCF_015228065.2 Penaeus monodon
GTGGCGGACGAGGAGAGTGTGACGCTGTCTAACAACCGGGCACGAGGCGACTCATGCCATAAGGGTCACTTGCACATGTAAAAGCAATGGCAAAAGGAACCTTAAATGACATCTGTCGATACACCTGTCATGGCTCGCGGGATTACTGTCCTGTGCGGAAGTCATT
>NC_051412.1:34526290-34526379 GCF_015228065.2 Penaeus monodon
CTTAGAAGGGACGGAAGTTGTCATAGAGAAATCCTAACGCTTCTCTTGGCTTTGTGGTGCCCGGCCATGGGGATACGGACACTCAGGGG
>NC_051412.1:34527100-34527165 GCF_015228065.2 Penaeus monodon
ACAAAATCCAAAATTTGATAATACAAAGTCATATAAAATAACAACAAGAATGACATTGATATCAT
>NC_051412.1:34527391-34527685 GCF_015228065.2 Penaeus monodon
CACCTCCCCACGTGTTCCAAGAACTACACGTGTCTCCCCTCGAGCATGACGAACGTACAATCACACATAGAAGATGGGAAACGGAAGCCTACCAGACGCGGCGGTGTGGGCGTGGGCGGCCAATGACGATGGGCGTGACGGGGGCGTGTTTGTCTCCCATGACCACCATGGACAACCGCAGCTCTTAGAAGACACACGCTAAGAAATGGTTGTTGTTTTTTCTCATTTTATTTTCTTTTTTTCTTAATGATAGGTGTTCCGTTATACATTTTTTTTTATCCATACATTCAGTGT
>NC_051412.1:34528080-34528313 GCF_015228065.2 Penaeus monodon
TTATGTGTCCCTGTATGCTCGCGCCATCTATGTTTATGTGTCCGGTCCTGTGTTTATGTTATGTATGCATGTGTCATATAGATTTATGCATCCGGTCCTGTGTCCTGTGTTTATGTTATGTATGCATGTGTCATATAGGTTTATGCGTCCGGTCCTGTGTTTATGTTATGTATGCATGTGTCATATAGGTTTATGCGTCCGGTCCTATGTTTATGTGTCTATGTATGCGTGCG
>NC_051412.1:34528364-34528573 GCF_015228065.2 Penaeus monodon
AGCGCTATGTCAATTATGCGAGCCAGGAAATGCTATGGTAATCGTGGTCATTTCGAAGATCTCGTGTCGCCCTCAGGGATTGCGTCATCAACTTTCCATTGTTTTGGTTGGCTGCTTTTCACAACTGTCTGTGCCTGGATTTCGGAGTTATTGGTATTATTATCTACTTTTTTGCTTTTGTGTTTGGGATTTCGGTTATCAGTGCCCCG
>NC_051412.1:34528634-34529237 GCF_015228065.2 Penaeus monodon
GTCCAGCTTTCGAATTTCAACTGAATTTTGGGTTTCAGTTCTCAGTTCTTCCTTTTTTCATCAAATTTCCTTTCTTAATTTCTAATTTCATTTTTTTTCTTTCTTTTTTCTCGTTAATGCCTCTTTCTCTTTTTTCATTTACTGAAATTTTACTTTACATCTTTGTAAGTTTCATCTTTTGATTTTTTTCAATTTTTTTTTTCTTAGATTTCATCATCTACCTCTTTTTAACTCTCAAAATTGTATCTAAACTCTCCCAGCTTTCTTTGATAAACGAAAAGAAACCTATAGATAACACAATTACGAGAAGAAAAAAAAAATAATAAAGAAAAGGGACAGAATGAGAATTAACGGACGCAGAAGCATTAAGGTATCCACAGCCACCTAAATATCCACACATCTCTCAAACTGTGAACCCTACCCCCACCTGGAAACAAATCTATCCTCCTCATATCCGAAAATTCGACAGTAATTACCCTCATTAACTATAATCTACGGAAATCCGATCAAACCAACTCTAAGCTACCTATTGGGGAGAAAAAGATCTGTCATATTCCTGATATACTCAAAAAAATCACCGAAAAAAATCAATCATCACCAGCC
>NC_051412.1:34529310-34529628 GCF_015228065.2 Penaeus monodon
CGAACCTTATTAATCTTATTCTTCTCAAAATATTCACGATTGACCACAAACCTACTCTTAATTAATCTTCTCACCTACTTCAGTCACCCCCAATATCTCCTCAACTCACCTGCAGGCCATGGGCAACACAGCCATAAATATTCATCATGATCCGTCCGTAACTTTTCGTACGATCCCGAGTTAATAACTACAGATCTACTATAATCTATTTTCTCCATCAGATATCTATTTTTTATCTACTTCAATCTACCTAAAATCTACTCACCGACTCCGGGTCACAACCAATATTCAAATCGATTCATTTCTGGACCAGTGCAA
>NC_051412.1:34529650-34529727 GCF_015228065.2 Penaeus monodon
AACAAACGTAAATAAATCAACAAATAGATAATTACATGCTTTAATGGATATATATGTAAATAGAAAAAAATAGACAG
>NC_051412.1:34530303-34530524 GCF_015228065.2 Penaeus monodon
TGCATGGTTCCCGAGATGAAGCATCTGCAATTCTACGTGCCGTATATCCTCTTTATCATGTATGCTGCTACTTCCCTCTTTCGTCTTTTTCTCCTCTTCCCTCTTCCCCTCTTCGCATTGTCACTCACATCCCTCTCCTTGTCTCTTCATCATCTCCCTTTCCTTAACAGCCACTTCCCCAATCTTAACGTCCCTTTCGTCCATCTATCTTGCATTATCCA
>NC_051412.1:34530595-34530772 GCF_015228065.2 Penaeus monodon
TTTTTCTACTCCTATCGCACTTTTCCATCCACCCTTTCGCCCCGGTATCTTTGTCCCTTCCCTTTATGATTAGCTTCTTCGCCTTCTCTCTTTTGTCTTCGTGTTCCCCCACTTCCCCTTTCGTAAAAGCTTATGCATAACGCCTCATCGATGAAGATATGTGGGCGGGGAGAGATC
>NC_051412.1:34531167-34531308 GCF_015228065.2 Penaeus monodon
GTTTGTTTTCGTTTCCGCATCCGCATGTACCCGCGTGGACGAACGATAGAGATGAGTCATTATTGTGGTTAAGAAGATCAGCCGCGTGTGGATGTATGGTAGTGTGGTTTTCCGTTATAATGTTCTTTTTAAGCGTAAGAT
>NC_051412.1:34532858-34532952 GCF_015228065.2 Penaeus monodon
TTCCCGACCAGTTTTCTCGGGATAATTTGCTTCTTGGCGCCAGTTAACCTGCACGACCCCCCTCCTCCCTCCCTTTACTTAAACCCTACCCGCT
>NC_051412.1:34534723-34534804 GCF_015228065.2 Penaeus monodon
TTTAAAATTATTTTTAAAAATTTTTTTTAAAAAATTAAAAAAATAAAATTTTTAATTTTAATTTTTAATTTTTAAATTTTT
>NC_051412.1:34534938-34535087 GCF_015228065.2 Penaeus monodon
AAAATAAAATGAAACAAAAATTTAAATAAAACAAAAAATTTAAAATAATAATGAAAAATTTAAATTTAAAAAATAAAAAAAAAAAATTTTCCCCCCTTAACCTATAATAAATCCAAATAAAATTTAAAAATTGGGAAAATAATAAAAAA
>NC_051412.1:34535112-34535224 GCF_015228065.2 Penaeus monodon
GGGGGGGTTTCCCAAATAAAAAAAAACCCTTTTAAAAATTTTTTATTATCTTTTAAAATAAAATTTTCCCCCTTTTTCCCCCCCCTTTTCTTTTTTAAAAAAAAAATTTTTT
>NC_051412.1:34537086-34538597 GCF_015228065.2 Penaeus monodon
CCATCATACCCCTTTTTTGGGTTTTATTTTGTTTCCTATTTTCCCCGATAATATCTTTATTTTCCCCTTTTTTCCTTTCCCTTTCTAAATTTTTCCCTTCTCTTCTTTTTCCCTTTCCCCCTGTTCTTTATCCCCCTTCATTCCCCCTTTTCCCCTACTTTTTCCCCTTGTTTTTTTCTCTTCCCCTTTCCCCCTCACTCCCCTTTTCCCTCTCTCCCTTTTTTCTCTCTCCCTTTATTCACTCCCCCCCTCCCTCTCCCTCCCTTCCAAATTTCTCCCCCCTTCTTTTTTTGTCTTCCCCTTTCCCCTTTCTTTTTATCTCTCCCATTCCTCTTCCCCTCTTTTTTGGCCTCCGTCTTCCTCCTCTCCTTCTTTCCCCATATTCCTCCCTCTTCCCTTTTTGCCTTCCCACTTCCCTTCCTCCTCTTCTTTCCCTTTCTTTTCCTCTATTATTTTTCCCTTTTTTCCGCCCTCCCCTTTTCCTGCCCTTTTTTCCCCCCCAAATCCTCTTCCTAAATCTCTTTTCTGCCCTTCCCCCCCCTTTTTTCCCCTTTCCCTCATTCCTTTTTTTTCTCTCTCTCTCCTTCCATTCTTCCTCCCCTCCCCCCATTATTTTTCCTCCTCCATTCCTCTTTCCTTTTTCCTTTCTCCTTCTTCCCTCCATCTCGTTTATTCTTCACTTTTCCTCTCCCATTTTTTCTCTCCCTATTATTTGCTTCCCCCACCCCCCAAACCTGCCTTTCCCCACCACCCTCCCTATCCCCCAACCCCCCCTTTCCCCCCAAAACCATCCCTCTTTCCCCTCCCCCCCTTTCCCCCCCATCTCCCTCATTCCCCCCCTCCCTTTCCCCCCCTCTCCCTCATTCCCCCCCCCCTTCCCCCCACTCCCCTCTTTCCCTCCCCCCCTTTTTCCCCACAACCCCCTCATTCCCCCCTGCCTTTCCCCCCCCATCCCCCCCTTCCCTCCCCCCCTTCCCCCCCCATCCCCCTTTCATTCCTTCCTCCCCCCCTCCCCCTCCCCTTCCCCTCCCTCCTCCACCACCCCCTCATTCCCCCTCCCTTCCCCCACCTTCCCCCACCTTTCCCCCCCCCCCCCCAAACCCTTTCCCCCTTTCCCCCCACCATCTCCCTTTTTCCTCCCCCCCTTTCCCCCCACATCCCCCTCTTCCCCCCTTTCCTTTCCCCCCACCTTTCTCCCCATTCCTCCCCCCCTTCCCCACCATCCCCCCCAAACCCCAAAACCTCCCTTCCCCCACCCCCCAAACCCCCCCCCCAAAACCCCTCCTTCCCCCACCATCTCCACCTTTCCTCCCCCCCTTTTTTCCCTCCTAATTACCTCAAAACCTCCTGTTGGCAGAGTTTAAAACCGGGCGTGTCCCCTGAGCAAAAGGGGGAAACCTCGCAATCTTTCATTATTTACGCAAATTTACCCCACGCAACGGAAACCACTGTAACAGGGGTTGGGTTTGGGAAAGGTCTTGTTTTGGGTTTCGGGGGGTTTCTGAGGCCTT
>NC_051412.1:34538617-34538882 GCF_015228065.2 Penaeus monodon
CTTTCTTTTTTTTGGGGAAAGGGGGGGGGGGGAGGGGGGGGGGAGGGAAGGGGAGGGGGAGGGGGGGGAGGGGGGTGATGGGGAGAGGGGGGGAGGATGGGGTGATGGGGGGGGGGGAAAGGGGGTGGAGGTTTGGGTGTTTGGGGGAGGGGGAAAGGGGTGAGGGGGGAGAGGTGATGGGTGGGGGGGAGGGGGGGGAGGGGGGGAGGCGTGTATCATTTGCTGTTGTGATTTCGTCCGGGTGTTAACTTTTCCCGGGTTTCCC
>NC_051412.1:34539454-34540646 GCF_015228065.2 Penaeus monodon
CATCATACACCTATTTTGTTTATTTTGATTCCTATTTTACCCGATAATATCTGTATCTTCCTCTTTTCCTTCTTCTCTCAATCTTTCCTTCTCTTCATTTTCCTTCCCTGTTCTTTATCCACCTCTCACTCTCCCTTTTCTCCTACTCTTCCCTTGTCTCTTTCTTTCTTCCCTGTTTCTCTTCTCCTTCCCTTCACTCTCTTTCCTTCTCTCTCTCTCTTTCATTCACTCTCCCCTCTCCTCTCCCTCCCTTCTCTAATCTTCTCCCTCCTTCTATTTTGTCTTCTCCTTCCTCTTCATTTTTATCTCTCCCATTCCTCTTCCCCTCTTTTTTCGCCTCCGTCTTCCTCCTCTCCTTCTTTCCCCATATTCCTCCCTCTTCCCTTTTTGCCTTCCCACTTCCCTTCCTCCTCTTCTTTCCCTTTCTTTTCCTCTATTCATCTTTCTCTTTTCCGTCTCTCCTTTCCTCGTCTTTCTCTCCCCCACTCCTCTCCTAAATACTCATTTTCTGTCTTCCATCTCCCCATCTTTTCCCCATTCCTCATTCCTCTATTTTCTCCTCTCTCTCCTTCCATTCTTCCTCCCCTCCCCCCATTATTTTCCTCCTCCATTCCTCATTCCTTTTCCTTTCTCCTTCTTCCCACCATCTCCCCCATCCCCAACCCTCCCTTTCCCCACCATCTCCCCCATCCCCCAACCCTCCCTTTCCCCACCATCTCCCCCATCCCCCAACCCTCCCTTTCCCCACCATCTCCCCCATCCCCCAAACCTCCCTTTCCCACCTCTCCCCATCCCCCAACCCTCCTTCCCCCACCTCTCCCTCAATTCCTCCTCCCTTCCCCCCCCATCTCCCCCATCCCCCACCCTCCCCTTTCCCCACCATCTCCCCCATCCCCCAACCCTCCCTTCCCCCACCATCTCCCCCATCCCAGAACCTCCCTTCCCCCATCCCCCACCATCCCCCAACCCTCCCTTCCCCCACCATCTCCACCCTTCCTCCCTCCCCTCTTTTGCCTCCTAATTACCTCACACCTCCTGTTGGCAGAGCTTACACCGGCGTGATCTCCTGAGCTAACAGGGGAATCTCGCACATACTTTCATCTACTTACGCCAAATTTACGCACGCAACGGAAACCACTGTAACATGGGTTGGTTGGAGGTCTTGTGTTGGCTTCGCGGGTTCTGAGGCCTT
>NC_051412.1:34540868-34540937 GCF_015228065.2 Penaeus monodon
GGCGTGTATCATTTGCTGTTGTTGTGATTTCGTCCGGGTGTTAACGTTTCTGTTTCTTTGTCTTTTTTG
>NC_051412.1:34542034-34542607 GCF_015228065.2 Penaeus monodon
GTGTTCACAACCCTTGAAGTTTCCAATAGTCATTCTGCTCATGATTAATGATCTGCCTGATCGTAAACCCATAATCTTTCATATGTTTGTGAAGCGTTGCATTTCATTCGTTTATTAATAATTTCTCCCTCTATTCTTTCGTTCCACTAAAGCTTTCGCCTCTGACCATTTATTTCATGCTCAGCCTAATTTGGAGTGAATCATTTCCTCCTTCGGCGCCATTTCCTTGATCTAACCGACCAAAACAAAACCACTTCCGTGACGTCACGACTCGTGTTTCTCCCGGATCAAGTAATCGCGGATCTTGTTAGGGAAAAAAAAGGTACAAAACAAATGAAGAACGCGAAGACTTTCCCGGGTCAACAATTGTGGCTTTTTTCGCGTTCCAAGGACTTAATATCGTCAGTGCCTTTGACGTCAGTGAAGGCTCCGGAAGCCGCTCCCTAAAGTCCTGCGAGGCGACGGTGACCGAGGGACGCGAATATCCAAGATGGCGGCGGAAGGTCACTTTCGCCGCTCTGCTTGTAGTTGAGCGAGATGGCGTGGGGCAGTGGTCATGGTAATGATAGTAAT
>NC_051412.1:34544367-34544491 GCF_015228065.2 Penaeus monodon
CTTTCTTCATCCACTCCTGCTTACGTATGGATCTGCGTCCGAATCGCTGGTCACGTCCCATAGCTCGCTGCTAACAATGGCATCCGAACGCTTTGTTCTTGAAAGCACACCAATTATCACCGAT
>NC_051412.1:34544804-34544955 GCF_015228065.2 Penaeus monodon
TTCCTCAGTCGGTCGACCACATTCTTGGAAAACTTGCCTGCAGTTATTACCATTCATTTTTAACCCATAGATCATGGCTCCGACGCTTGTCCCTCGCTGCCCCATCGCTACGTGAGAGATTTTTCCCCCTTCCACTTTTCCCCTCTCTCCT
>NC_051412.1:34545001-34545076 GCF_015228065.2 Penaeus monodon
CCCGCCATTCATCCATTAGCGAATGTTGTGAAAGAGTTATTAACCCTCTGTGTGTCCTTAATTAACATTTGGAAC
>NC_051412.1:34545301-34545396 GCF_015228065.2 Penaeus monodon
CAGGGGCGAAAAGCACCCTTGTTCTTAGTGTCCGCGACCGAATGAATATTAACTCGGTAAAAACGCGGACAGGGAAGTGCTCACCGCAAGTGTAC
>NC_051412.1:34545461-34545529 GCF_015228065.2 Penaeus monodon
TAATGGAAGGGACGTGTGGTATTATCCATGTAAATAATGGGAGTCCATATTCACCTCGTTCTGACTGC
>NC_051412.1:34545716-34545911 GCF_015228065.2 Penaeus monodon
ACTCCCAACAAATATACAAGCCCCCTCCCCCTCCTCAAAGACTACACCCCCCCCCTTAAACACACACTCCTACACCTTCCACAAATAACACACACCTTCACCCCCCCCCCCCTCACACAACCCCCTTCTTCCACACACTTATACACACACGATTCCCCAACGTACACTCTCCTTACTACATACGCACACAAAAAT
>NC_051412.1:34546081-34546285 GCF_015228065.2 Penaeus monodon
CCGCACGCACTTCTCAGCTGACCCACATAAGAACAGCTCTGACAGCTCTGCCCTTCCCTCAACATGACAGCGGAACTCACCTCTGCCATGACATTTATGACTGATCGAGTGGCTGTCATTTTATTCGAAGAGATATTACGATTATCGCAAAAGAGATAATCCTGTTATTGCTGTTTTAAGCTGTTAGGCTTAGGAGGAAAGAAC
>NC_051412.1:34547072-34547150 GCF_015228065.2 Penaeus monodon
ATCAAGAAGACACGGAATCAAGCAGAGAGGGAAGCGAGACAGACGCAATCAAGCGCGGATACAAGTTTCCTTTTTTAT
>NC_051412.1:34547175-34547284 GCF_015228065.2 Penaeus monodon
AATTCCTTCAGAGCTCTGATTCTTACTACAATACAAGTACTATCTCTAAAAACTCATCTCACTCACACATCGAACATCATCACCTACCTACACACCCATCACACACACC
>NC_051412.1:34547698-34547782 GCF_015228065.2 Penaeus monodon
ACTTGAAAACAGTTAGCAAAGATTACAGTTACCCGTATGTCGGTCGACCCGTTTTTCTTCTGTGATGCTCCAGTCGCTCGTGCT
>NC_051412.1:34548205-34548309 GCF_015228065.2 Penaeus monodon
TCTTCGCTTTAGAACCTTCCTTAGTCTGAATTTTGTTTTCATTAGCCGGAGTTGCCGACCTCTGCATGACTCAGCAGTTTTTCTTTGTCTTATTGGAAAGCTCG
>NC_051412.1:34548839-34548953 GCF_015228065.2 Penaeus monodon
ACCCCCCATTTCCGATTCTCCTCACCCACCTTTCTTCCTACCCGCCTATGTTCTGTCTTTCATCTGTGTGCACCAGAAAAAAAAGAAAGAGAGAGAGAGACAAACACATTTTTC
>NC_051412.1:34548970-34549307 GCF_015228065.2 Penaeus monodon
CTACTCGAACTCGATCTGAATCACGAGTTAATAAAAACAAACACAGCAAGTCTATCTTGTAACATCAAAGAGCCGATTGTTGTGAGTCAACAAACATATCGCTTGACTCAGCTTCGCAACGGTGGAATTTTATTCATTTTATCCGCGAATCTATGCGTTTATTGGTTTGTTTCGTTATCATTTTATTCTCCTGTGATTTGAGGTCAAGTTAATAGGATTCGAAATCGGTTAGGATAACGGATGGAGTTGATTTCGACGGATATTAAAATCGGATACTGAGATGTCGCTTTCTGGCGCCAAGGTTGCAGAACAGTATATCCTTGAGGATAAATAACCC
>NC_051412.1:34549345-34549678 GCF_015228065.2 Penaeus monodon
GAGAACTTCAACAAATCCACGCGGTATGACATAAAAATGACAAAACAATATTTCAAAAGAATATATAAATAAATAAAAATAGACACACACACACACACGAAGTAAAGTTTCCTTTCCTGAAAAAAAGGCAGCAGGTGGGTGACTCAGCGCTGTGTTATAAACGCCTTAAGGGTCCCACGTGATAATCAGGAGTGATCGCCTCGACGGTCATCCGGGACTGTGAGAGGATTTAAGCGCTCCAGCTGACCGAATGACGTCATCATTTAGCGGAACTTGGGACGTATGTGAAAATGTGTGTCCGTGTGTGTTTGAACGTCTGTTTTGTGTCCAGGG
>NC_051412.1:34549851-34550354 GCF_015228065.2 Penaeus monodon
TTGCAAAACATATTTGCATATATGCGTGTGTTTGCATGTTTATGTTTTCACACCTGCGCACGTGCGTTTGCTTGCTTGTTTCCGTCCGCGTTTACGTATGTGAGATATTTAAGTGTGTATTTGCATATGTTTGTTTTTTGTTTACGCATACGTGTGAGTAGGTGTCCGTATGTGCTTCTACGTCCTGTTCAAGTGTTCGGATCTGAACATACGCTGTTTTTCCTTACGTTTTATACCATTTTCTGAACACAGTCAAATCGTGTTTTCCCGCAATCTAATCTTCACCCGTGGATATTCTCGAATGGGAGATGAAGGGGAAAAATGAAGGATAGAGAGAGGGGGAAAGGAGACACAGATAAAGGAGAGACAGGGGGGAAAGAACAGGTGATTGCCCTCTTGATTATGAACAGGAGAAAGAGTATTAGAATAGGAAAAGTAGAGGCGAGGGGTAAAATGAGACAAGGGATGAGGGAAGGAACGTGATAAAGAAAGTCACAGCAAGA
>NC_051412.1:34550851-34551025 GCF_015228065.2 Penaeus monodon
CAAAAGGGTAAGCACCCTCTTTCTCCCTTCTTCCGTCTCCCTTGTCTTATCCTCCCTTTCTCTTCCCTACTTCCTCTCCCTCTTTCACACCCTCTTCTCCCTCCTCCCTTATTTTTCCCCTCTCTTTCTCACTCTCTTTCTTTAATCCATCGACTTCGCCTAAATGTTCTCCCT
>NC_051412.1:34551240-34551606 GCF_015228065.2 Penaeus monodon
CCTATCTCCCTTCCCTCCTCCACACCGCATCCCCTCCTCCCCTTGGTCTCTCTCCCCTCTCACCCAGATGATTCTCCCTCCTCCTCTCCTCCTCTCCTCCTATCTCTTACCTTCTCACCCTTTTTGAAAAACCGGAAACCCCTTTTTTTTCTTTTTTTTATGACGGGAGGAAAAGATGAGCATTCGGCAGCATTGCCAACCCTTCCGCAGTCAGCCACCTAACGGGCAAACTGCTTCCCGGACACACATACGACCATTTTTGTGGTAATTACGACTCTCCTCTCTTCCCTACCCCTTCCCCCTTGCCGTGAGGGTCGTGCAGGGAAACCTTTGTTAGCGAACTGCTTGTCTAATTTGCCCATACCG
>NC_051412.1:34551625-34551961 GCF_015228065.2 Penaeus monodon
GTGCGACACCGTTCGTTGGTAATACCCCTTCTTTGTTGTGGTGTGACGTCATAGCGAGGTTGCAGAGGTGCTTATTCATCTTTTTTCCCCTTTTATTTATCTTTCCCTTCCTTTTTCTTTTTCTCTTGCTCTGGTACTCTCTTTTTTTTTTGGAGGGGGGGTTGCTTTTTTCGGCTTTTCTATCCCATTTCTCTCTATTTATATATTTCTTATTTTTTATATTTCTTTTTTTCTTTTTCTTTTTTTTTTTACTATTTTTCGCTCGCGGTGTTCCAGAGACCTCTTTTTTTCTTTCCAGACAATTTTTTTATATTTCTGTTCTCTGCCCCCCCCCCC
>NC_051412.1:34552327-34552538 GCF_015228065.2 Penaeus monodon
ACTTCCTTCCCTCCAGTACCCGAGTATCTGCGATTAAACGGCCAACGAAGTCGCGTGATTCTCTAGCATAAGCTCCCGTTGCCTTGCGTAAGAAAGCTAAAAACTTTCCCACTCAAAACGCCTTTAAGACAGACTTTCTCAGCAACTCGTCACGGCGGTGCTTTTTGGAGGTCAAAGCCAGGGCGATGAAGCTTCGTATTTGGTTAAGTTA
>NC_051412.1:34554323-34554708 GCF_015228065.2 Penaeus monodon
TCATATTCATATCTGTCTCTAAATATGCACATTGATGAATCCACACACAGTCGCACCCCTTCCCAGAGCCACCCAGACGCCGCTCCCCCCCTCCCGCGTCCATCCCCCGCCCCCCACGGCAACATCCGGCGGCATCGAAAGCGACGTCCGCGAGCAGACGACGCACCGCCGTTCCAGGCAGCATTCCAGCCTGGCCACGCCCACTTCCTCTGACGTCACGAAGGAAGATGAAAACAACAGGAAGCCACTCCTTGAAGTCCTAGACGTGGCTTCGAGATCCTGGATGTCACGTGCTGGATCCTTTGGAAAAAAAAGGGGGGGGGAGGTTGAAGTCAAAGAGGTGGACGTCCTGTGAAGTATTGGGGTTTCGGGTTGCGGTCGAATC
>NC_051412.1:34557152-34557624 GCF_015228065.2 Penaeus monodon
AAACAGGAAGAAAAATAATTGAATAAGGGTCAGCGCGGATTAAGCGAAAATATAATGGAAAACCAGGCGACCGCGATAAAAGCAGAGGAAAAGCACAGGGCAGAGAGAGAGTACCGCCGTCAGATCAAATCCTATATCTTCCACTGCATTTGCCCGCGGGAAGCGATCTAACGCTTTTCATTGCAGACCGTTTTATCAGCAGTCAACCGCAGAGGAGGTTTTGTGTTTTCTGTTTATATTTTGTTGACCTCTTCAAATACAACTTTTTTTGTGTGAGATTTTATTAAGAGTGAAGTATGGGAGATTCGAAACTGTGATCTAATATTTTTATCGATTTCTATAAATCTACATGTAGTTATTTATTTTAATTTGTTTGCAGTTAACTAAAAATCTATTATTCATAGAGATACTGACCTTGCTTTATTTATTATTTATAATTCATTATACAAATTTCACAGTTTTCACTATCCTC
>NC_051412.1:34558704-34558802 GCF_015228065.2 Penaeus monodon
CTAGTCACCATCATCATTCACATAAACCCTACCACAATTAGTCACTATCATCGACCCACCACCAAAGCACCATCGCTAACCATGTCCACCATACTTAC
>NC_051412.1:34559841-34560283 GCF_015228065.2 Penaeus monodon
TTTAGGTTCTAGACAAAGGGGGAAAAATATTATCTAACAGCCACTTGAAATGACGCGACCTCATGTAAACACAATGTAAACAAACGCACGTGGTCATCTAACATGTATAAACACGCAGGGGATCGGGGAGGGAAGAAGCGTGGGGGAGAGAGAGAGAGGAGTGGAGGAAGGAGAGGTAGGGCAGAGGATAAGAAAGAGCGGAAAGGATAAGGAGGAGAGGATAGGGCAAAGCAGTAGGAATTCGGAAAGACGGGAGGGAACAGACAGAGAAGAAAGAGTAAGGGAAAAAATAATTAAAAGTAAGCATATCAAGGAAAGGCAGAAGGAAAAGTTTAGTGCATGCTTGGCTATTCACTCATCCCCTCACTCTTCACCTTCACCCCCCCCCACTCTCCCTTACTTCTTTTCCCCTTACCTATGCATTTTTTCCATACCTCGCCCC
>NC_051412.1:34563054-34563630 GCF_015228065.2 Penaeus monodon
TCATGTTCGAAATTCAAAGAATCCTACCCTTCATCTAGAAATTATATGAATCTATAATAAAATTCCGTATCTTTAGTTCTGCTTCGCCGTTTCTATTTTCAATAAAATAGTTGATAGATCTGGTTTATCGATTAGAAATTTCACTGAATGCTAATCATCGAGTCGTTTGATGAGATCAGTGAGAATTTTTTTCCTTCCAGAGTTTTTTTTTTTTCATTATGCTGTTATTGTCGGAAGTATGAAATATATCTCCTTACTTTCCTTTATGTATTTCTGTGTTTCATTTGTATCTAATAAATTCGATTCAAAGGATTTCTTTTATTTTGATATCTGGATGAAAACGTGGAGGGTATTCCCTTAGAGTTGCATCCGTAGCGTATTACGAGTGAAAAGAAAAACATATATTGTAAAAGTAAAATAAAAAGGATGATAACAAATATATTATATGGTGATTTCAGATTCCATTTCACATAAAAATATGATATTAAAAGCGAGACAGAGAAAAAAAAAACGTCGCTTACAGACAACTGTGCATAAAAAGGGAACATTCCACGCATTCAGAAAACAAAGAAAATG
>NC_051412.1:34563678-34563872 GCF_015228065.2 Penaeus monodon
AAGTGCAGGAATTCCTCAAAGAACAATTTGTTCCGACAAAGATCATTGTTATGGCATCTAACACAAAGGACAGTTGCCGAAATGAGGAAATAAGGATCACATACAGTAATGCGAAAAAAGGACAAAGAGTTTTGCCAAAAACAAAGGCCGGGGAATGTGTAGATCGTAGTGGGTATTATGTCACCTTTTGATGC
>NC_051412.1:34565497-34565632 GCF_015228065.2 Penaeus monodon
TCACGGATGGCGAGGAGAATAATTTGAAACAAAACGATAATTTTGGAACCCTGTCAAGTGTATCATTACCTATTAAGAAATAGATAAAATAAAATAAATAGATTGTTATAAACAAAAAGATAAAAAGAACTTTAT
>NC_051412.1:34565719-34566010 GCF_015228065.2 Penaeus monodon
GTTAAAGATTAAAAAAAAAAAAAACGAAAATGCAATACCCAATACATATTACAAAATAATCGAACCTGAAACTCAAAAATCCCCCCCCCCCAAAAAAAAAAAAAAATCCCTCTTTTTTTTTGTCTTCATCCTTCGTGAAAAATACATCATAATAACCACAGTCTTTATTTTTTTCTCTTTTTAGAAAGTGTCTCTGTTGCAAGAACTCGATGATCACGAGTGAGCAACATGATGAAGGGCTCTAGTTCGTGACTAAACAATATGGAGAGAGAAGGGGGGGGGGGCAAGGGG
>NC_051412.1:34566837-34566935 GCF_015228065.2 Penaeus monodon
GGGGTCTTGCCTGCAACCTTTACCCCTTGTGTGCCCCCCCCCCCTCCTTCTTCCTCTCTTATCACCCTTTCCCAGAGATTCGTGAAGTGAACAGGAGG
>NC_051412.1:34567158-34567247 GCF_015228065.2 Penaeus monodon
CATCATTACATACCCTTAATTTCTTAAAAAAAAATCAACGTAAATGTGTCAAATCATATCTTTCATATAAGAAGAAATAAACACAAAAA
>NC_051412.1:34567642-34567816 GCF_015228065.2 Penaeus monodon
CTCCACCGAAAGAGATAAACAGAAACTGTTATTGATGAAACAGATAACATCTCTGTTCAAGCTCTGCGCACGAAGTCTATATTCAAATGTTTATTTTCTGATTCACGTTCCTATAAAGTTGATAAGAGATTAGAAAACCTTATTCCTTGCTTAAAGAATAGAGAAATGATATAG
>NC_051412.1:34568961-34569145 GCF_015228065.2 Penaeus monodon
ATTCGACGTGTTTTGACTGCCTGTATTGTATGTCAGACGTGATATACTTGGTGTGCTGCACTTGAGCCGCGCGATCTGCGATGTAGGAAGAGCCCGCCTGTGACGTGAATAACTTTGTGATTTAATTGGACTGTTTGCTTTGGCAGGAAGCGAGGTGTGCTTTCGATGTGGTCCGCCCGTTGGC
>NC_051412.1:34570110-34570292 GCF_015228065.2 Penaeus monodon
TTCTGAACGTAAACCCCGCCCTCGAACCTCCCCTCGTTACGACGCGGCGCCCTCGCGCTTCCGAAAGCATCTTTATTTACCTTTAAAGACGCTAAGGATCAGAGTGACCGAGCAGAATCCTGCTTATGGCATCGCCGTTGAAGGTTAGGGAGAGGGCAGGAGGGCAGGTACGAGGCTGGAAA
>NC_051412.1:34570543-34570662 GCF_015228065.2 Penaeus monodon
CACCTGTTGTGGGGAGAAAGGGGAGGCAAGGTTATAGTGTGAACTTGTCTTTTTGCAACCTTCAGGTAAAGAAACCTGGCAGCTGACTTTAACCAATTTATTTCATAGGAATATTAATC
>NC_051412.1:34571049-34571201 GCF_015228065.2 Penaeus monodon
TTATAAATAACACAGATACATGCATTCACATAGCAAAGGTCTCATGTACACATACTTGCATATAAGTAATACGCAAACATAAACTTGTATGCAAATAACACAGACACCTTTCCTATAAATAAATCACATGCATACTCTTACTTATAACAAGC
>NC_051412.1:34571279-34571363 GCF_015228065.2 Penaeus monodon
AACATATGAATAACACACATAAACATAATTCCACTTATAAAAACACACATAAACATAATTCCACTTATAAAAACACACATGTCT
>NC_051412.1:34571403-34572350 GCF_015228065.2 Penaeus monodon
TCATGCGATTATATCCATGGCGTTGCTTGCACTCGTAATACAATATTTCGGTTGCAATTTTTATCAACATTGCAACACCTCGCTCGGGATAACTATCTATCAACCCTTCAAATCCTCATCGCATTGCAATGTGATACAGACCTGCAACATGCACGGGAACAAAGACAAAACAAAAGAGAAGCAAAGACGCAAACACAGGTTATAACTACGCTCCATCGCTTCACATTATGAACTACCTAATAGCTCTTAATTACCGAAGAGTATCATCATTGCAAAGTGATTCTCATGAGCATCAGAACGGAGGGAAATTTGATCCCCAAAGCTCGCAGTTCTCGTTAAGTCTCCAGAGCGGGTTAGACCGACATGACCCAGAAACTTGACGAGCTGGAACTTAAAAATAGAAGAGGTTTATCGTACGTTCCTCCTTGAGGGCGAACCGCGAGAGCAGGTGAGACTCTGACCGAAGTAGTATTTCCTGTGGGACGTCTTGACTCATCCCACCCTCGGCCCTGCCTCCCTCTCCCCCTTTCTCCCTCCTTCTGACCCCCCTCCCTTCAGCCTTATCTCCCACTTTTCCCTTAACCTCCTTTCACCTCCTCCCCTTCCTTCCTTATTTTACCTCATCCCCTCCTCTCTTTACCTCTCTTTACCTCCTTCGCCTCCTCCCTTCATTTTTCCTTGCCGTTCTTTTACTCAACCTCTAATTATCTCCCTTTTTCTTTTAAATCTTATCCCATTCCCTCTCCTCCTTTATCTCCCTTCACCCTCCCTTCACCCTTAGCGTCCTCCCTCACTCTTCCCTTTTCTCCCTCACCTGCCATTCATTTCTATTCCACTCTCGACCTTCCACTTTCCCCTGTCTTCCTCCCTTCCTTTCCCACTTCTTCCTCCCTTCCTTTCCCACTTCTTCCTCAGCCTCCTTCCCCTGATCTCCCTCCTCCCCTTCC
>NC_051412.1:34572560-34572636 GCF_015228065.2 Penaeus monodon
CAGCTCTCTCTTTCCCCCTTTTCCCCTTTACCTTCCACATGAATTAATAATGAAAGACATTTTCTTTCTCTATTTG
>NC_051412.1:34573304-34573396 GCF_015228065.2 Penaeus monodon
CTCGAGAATGAATCAGCGTCGCCTTGCATTCCCCGACAAAGAGCCGGGTTGTCGCCAGGAAACCAAGCCCAATTTACCCGCAAGACAATCTG
>NC_051412.1:34575693-34575767 GCF_015228065.2 Penaeus monodon
TCTGTCTATCTGTCTGCCTCTTCCTTCCTGCAGCTGCCCCCTCCTGCACCTCTTCCTGTCTTTGACACAAAAAT
>NC_051412.1:34575806-34575910 GCF_015228065.2 Penaeus monodon
CGCCGGGGAATACCCAGGGTCGGCCCAGCAGGGAGTGACGTCATCAACCAAGCGAGGTCGTGGATGAAGCGAGGTCGTTGCATGGAGAGGGTCTTGAACAGGTC
>NC_051412.1:34576294-34576647 GCF_015228065.2 Penaeus monodon
TTTTTTTTTATATATACCTAATTGTCTTCTGGGTTAACGAAAGCGAAATTTTAAGATAAACAGATATTAATACGCTTTAGATTTATTTAGATTAACTTCTTCCTTAAAAAAATGATATTAAATCCCTATCTCGGAGACAGGAAATATAAACATCACTGGAATGCTTATCTAAAATGCAAATTTCAGAGTCTTATATGTCACTGAATGTAAACCCTCGCAAAAACCTTCTCGAAAATCATTTTAAGTCAGTTTCTTCTCTTGTTCTCGGCAGGTTTCATCGTCTACTTCGCGAAATGTGGGGTTTCGACCGTAGAGTTTTGTCGGCGCTTTGGAATATTCTTAGGTCTTGATGA
>NC_051412.1:34578064-34578810 GCF_015228065.2 Penaeus monodon
CCCATTCCAAGCACAGTTCGTCAAAAGTAAATCATATAAACAATGCACGTAACATGAGAACGAAATATATTAGCATGGTCATCACCAACGTTCAATGCTAAGGATCTGCTGGCTGTTGTTGACAGGAAATAGCTAGATGAGTCAGTAACAGCATATGAGATTGCCCGTTTATGCCATTACATGAATATATATTGACTGAAATTGAACAGCTGATAACTTTTATCTATAATGCTATCACATGAATGCACACTATATAGAATTTAAAAACAGTGTTCGTGTATCATGCTATCACATGAGTAAACAGTCTAACCAATAACTGTTGAGACAAAGTAAGATTTATGGTTTATAATCCATAGTCACTGCAATAATTGATATTATGTTAGATCGTACTTGACGGTCATCAAAACTTGGCCGAAAGCCATTGAGGAGATTAGCCTGTACAAGTGAAACGGACTTGCATGAGGTTGGCTCAAAGTGGCTCAGAGGGAGTTGAGGTAGAAATGAAGCATCAGTACGTCGATTGCTTACGTATGGCCTTTCCTGGCAGCGTCTCTGTTTACAAGTACAAGAGGAGTTGGGTAAACGTGCGCCACAACACAGGTGGTCGAATTAAAGCAAGATTAACACATGCAAAACCAGGTGTTTCAGCAGTCGACCGCAGTGGTTAGATGGTTACGAAATCTTCTCTTAAACATAGTCCGCATTTCAATTTTTCAATGAGACACATGGGAACTAGATTTCTTTTC
>NC_051412.1:34579451-34579841 GCF_015228065.2 Penaeus monodon
ACAGGTAAATATAACTAAATTCTGGTCGCTCTAATGTCACAAGAGGATGAATCCGTCTCAAATTAATGAAGACAGATTGCCTAATTAAGGGAACTGACACAGGAGTCAGGTTCCCAAAGATAAACCTTTTAAAATATTGATAAAATAAATAAAAAGGTAAATAACACATATTGGAGGTTGAATGTCTTCTATAACTTATCAGAGACTCCGACAATATGGTCTGGGTTGCATGTGATGACATCCACTGAATCAGAAGGTGGTGTTCGGTCTTTGCACACGAGATTAGGGGAGAGGATGACCTGTCTACTCGAAGGTCATTTGGAGGAGCAGCAAGACTAGTGAAGGGCAGTAGAAACTTATTATAATCATGCTTTGGTGGAGATATCTTAC
>NC_051412.1:34579867-34580551 GCF_015228065.2 Penaeus monodon
GTAGGGACATCTTAGTTTCTTGTTGATCAGGAGAAATGATTTAGGATAAACTTATTTATGAAAGTGTAGGGTGATATTTCAGAGTTTTCGGAATAAAACAAAATGCGTGAATGTACTTGCGTTTAGCAAAGGGTATTCTTAATGGTGAAATGGATTTCAAAATTCAAAGATAACAAAGATGAATGTGGATATGAGACTGGCTGTGGTGTGATTTTGAAAATATGGGAGATGGTTGCCGTAATAAAACTTTGGTAGAATCTACAGTCAGTCAAAATATAGGAATTACCAACCTACAAGATTATCGCATGGCTTATAGTAAACCTAACTGCAAGGTGGATGAAGTATAGTAGGATGATGGAGGTAATAAAATCTCGAAAATGGAGTGTTTAAAAAAAAAGACTTCTCCCATCCCTGCCACCAGATATGAAATATCACATTACCTTCATTGTTACTATAAAAATAGAACAGACAGGAAATGGCTGGCTTAGAGAGCATGAACATTTAATGTGTGTGTATACTATTAACATAAAGTAACATAAATTATTAATCACGCGAGACACACCAATGAATAAATGGAAATGAAATGATTCAAAAACTTACTTATACAGAAGTGAATAATAAATGAGATAGATGAAGCAGTAACCTAAATACATATCTAATCTAATTAATTTAAGACATCAGTAG
>NC_051412.1:34580658-34580791 GCF_015228065.2 Penaeus monodon
AAATTGTATTTTTAAATATACAAGAAATGCATATCAAGATTTTTTTTGAAGAGTCTTATATCCCTTTAGAAAGGATATATTTGATGCCATGCCGATATTTGCGCCGCACATGTATATACTTAAGTTGATTTGC
>NC_051412.1:34580987-34581131 GCF_015228065.2 Penaeus monodon
CACCAACACGAAGAGACAAGTATTATATCTAAAAGAGTACCAGGAAAATATCCATATATATATTGCACTCTTTCTAGCAACACAACGTCATATATTTTATGTTTCCCTGCCAATGTCATTATATATAAAAGATATATGAATGTA
>NC_051412.1:34581235-34581442 GCF_015228065.2 Penaeus monodon
CCTCCCTCCCTTCCTCCCTCTCTCCCTCCCTCCCTTCCTCCTTCTCTCCCTCCCTCCCTCTTCTTCTTCCTCCCACTCAGTTGCCACAGTAACACAGCCAACAATCACGTGAGAGTCAGTGCGTTCCCCGCGGTTGCTGTTCTGCTGTGAGGGTGCCATCGATGCTGTTTATAAGAAATGGTGTGGTCTGTAATTGGCATTTTCCTT
>NC_051412.1:34582568-34582862 GCF_015228065.2 Penaeus monodon
TTCTCTTTTACCGAGCACTTAATATTTCTGCATTTGAGCGACCAGGGAAGCAGGTCTTTTGCAAGGAATCGAAATGCGGTTTTGATACGCAGATTCACTAAATGTTTTAAATTATATATTTAACATTGAATACGATTTGAAGTTACTACGTTTCAGAAAATAATTTTGAAAGGAAATCCGTGAAATTAATTATTCAATCAATATGCTCTCGGATGATATGATATCAATAGAGAGCTATTTCATTATCATTATTCTTTTAATACTGACTAATTTCTCCGTTCTTACTCTCCCCTA
>NC_051412.1:34582999-34583553 GCF_015228065.2 Penaeus monodon
TGTTTACTCTGACTTACTCTCACTAACTTTTACTAATTCTGACTAATCCTAACTTACTTTAACTTATTCACTTACTGTGTCTGTCTGACTTACTCTTTGTTTCTTTCCGCCTGACTTACTTGGTTTTACTAACTGATTCACTCTGACTTACTCTGTTACTTACTTTGATCTAGTTACTCTGACCTACTCTTACCTACTCTGACTTGTTTACTTTGTTTTACTCACTCTTACTTACTCTTTATTACTTTACATTATCTTATGTACTTAGGCAAACTCACTTTCTTACTTATTTTATCTTACATAATACGATTTGGCTAAATACCTTGATTTGCGTGAGCTGATTTTTCTGACTTGCTGACCCTGACTTGCTGACCCTGACTTGCTGACCCTGACTTGCTGACCCTGACTTGCTGACCCTGACTTGCTGACCCTGACTTGCTGACCCTGACTTGCTGACCCTGACTTGCTGACCCTGACTTGCTGACCCTGACTTGCTGACCCTGACTTGCTGACCCTGACTTGCTGACCCTGACTTGCTTATCCCAATGGGTATT
>NC_051412.1:34583829-34584057 GCF_015228065.2 Penaeus monodon
CATCGTGATGGCGGCGACGGCGGTGACAGGTGTGGACGGGAGCCACCGCGATGGCACCCCGCCGGTGGCACAGTGCCTCCGACCTGTCACGGCGGCGCGAGGGCCGGCATTCCAGCCGTCGGCGGCGCCTCAAGCGTCGAGTGCCACCCAGACGTCCATTCTCATTCCGCTTGCTCCAGATTTTATGCAAAGCCTTCTCGGCGATTGTTCAGTGACCGGATCGATCTC
>NC_051412.1:34584586-34584669 GCF_015228065.2 Penaeus monodon
ATATGGGTTCTCGTGCTACGCTTAAACTAACTTCGTAACGTATAAGTGGTTACTGCTACGGAGTGCACACGCGCATCGCCCGC
>NC_051412.1:34585445-34585525 GCF_015228065.2 Penaeus monodon
ACAATGTATATACATATCCGTCTCGACTTGCCTTCACCAGACCTCACTAGCTTTAACTCACCTATTCTGCGTATACTAAC
>NC_051412.1:34585966-34586148 GCF_015228065.2 Penaeus monodon
ACCCTTTTCTTTCCTTTTCTTTCCAAAAATCCTCTCCCCTGTGAACTGTATTCACTGGCTTATGATAAAATCTATTTTCCTGTAGCAGAATATTGATTGTTCTGTTCCAACTGTCGCCGAGCAGCACAGCCAGACAGCAATTCCAGGAATCAAATAGTTATCGGTTTGATACACAAGAGAAT
>NC_051412.1:34586752-34586947 GCF_015228065.2 Penaeus monodon
TATCCTTACACCATGTCTTTTATCCCTTGCTCTCACCTCCTTATTTCCCTCTATCTCCCTCAATTATTCCATTTACCCTACCATTAACACCTCCCACTAATCTTCTGTTTAACAGCCAAGGACAACACTTTTAGAATCTCCGGGAATTTACCATGAAAATCCCAACACTTATGACTCATAGTGTATACGTAAGTT
>NC_051412.1:34587055-34587389 GCF_015228065.2 Penaeus monodon
GTAAGTGGATATGTACATACACATAAGAACACACAGGCACACAAAAACTCTTGGTAACATATACCAACCGGTGTATGTTACTGTTTATATTATATATAACATAACAATTGTTTGTTAATTTTCGCTTTACTGTTATATTCATTACGAGTCATTCCTCCTTTTTTTTTGTATATTCAAGCTATTAATATGAGTCAATCAGTTTAATAATACCATGATGATTGAAGTCATTCCGCCATGAACTGTATTTTGAAAACATTAATTAGGTCCATTTATCTATAATTTATGCAATTTATGATAACGTATATCCTACTAGATACGTATCAATATCTACTTC
>NC_051412.1:34587637-34587913 GCF_015228065.2 Penaeus monodon
TGTCTGCTACATCATCTTTTTGACGCGAACCATAATTTTAGAAATATAATCTTTAATCTGTCAGCGCCGTTGTCAGCTTTGTCATTATGCGTGTCCATCCAGCCGTGTGACTGAACATCCATGACAGCATCCTTGGTCATACATCTCGACGGTCTCTGAACACACACTGCTTTGTCTCCCACCCTGGAGCGTGGGGACCCGTGCTATTTTTCCATGAGATGGGGGCCACTTTTTAAAGATTAAGGGACACAACATACACACGCCCCCGCGTGAAGC
>NC_051412.1:34588125-34588192 GCF_015228065.2 Penaeus monodon
CACCTTGATATCACCATGACTATGTTTTCCTCTTGTTAAGTTACCCCAGTCAGCGAGCTCTATTTAT
>NC_051412.1:34589855-34590210 GCF_015228065.2 Penaeus monodon
TGAGGCAAAGTTTTACAAAACAAACAAATCGCTTTTCTAACGTCAAAGAATTCCGCAGTTCCAGGCTCGGCCATAAAGGTATGACCCCGGCAAAAAAAAAAAAAAACGCCATTGACTTACCGTTCCTTCAGAATGGCAACTTTTATTCAGAATTATTCAAAACTTTTTTTTATCTGTTATGGAATAGAGGAGGAAGAGATTTTAATTATGATAAATTGGGAGACCACGATTATTATTTAATGCAGGAGATACGTAGATTTTTTTTTCTCACTTTTTCTTTGTATTCCTGTTTTATCGGGGAATTATTTAATTTTAGGCTGTCATTTAATTCTGATCTGTCTATCTATTCCATCGG
>NC_051412.1:34590648-34590762 GCF_015228065.2 Penaeus monodon
GCTTAGCAGTCCCCAAAGCCTTGGTCTTCGCAAGCAAACCTCCATCCAATCTCTGGAGGCTATCGAGACACGGCGTAGCGAAAGAGCGTAACAGTGACGCGGAGAAAAAAAGTA
>NC_051412.1:34591381-34591520 GCF_015228065.2 Penaeus monodon
AGGGTGCGTGGGCGGCGAGATCCTTGCAAATCGCACGCAACGTCTCATTTCGTCCGCTCGACGTGATTTTAACGATAGCTTAAAGCAACACTGAATAATCAATTAAGGAAAACGTATCTACGACTCCTTTGTTATGAAC
>NC_051412.1:34591619-34591761 GCF_015228065.2 Penaeus monodon
GTAAGAGGGAGAAATCAACACGCCCCTTTTGCATCCCCCCACATTACCCTCTCCCCCCTCCCCTCCCCCCTTTTTGCACCCACGATCTCAACCGAAGCACAAAGAATCCAAAATGGCATTACATGATTCTTCAATATTTTTC
>NC_051412.1:34591888-34592145 GCF_015228065.2 Penaeus monodon
GCACTGACTTTGACTCACGTGAAAGTCGCGTAATATAACCTTGCCTCTCGTTCCCCAAATGTCAGTCTCGTGTTTCTTGTTGCTGTGGTAACATCCTGCTGTGGTAAGGAATCCCCTTTGGTTCCTGTTGTTTTCCATTTGGGAATGTTGGAATTCTGAAAGTGCTTTGCAAATCCTTGGGTTTAGAGCCTAATGTAGTGATTCGCATATTAGATGGTGTCATGTTATCGTGGGATGCAACATGCTTTTGTCGTGGT
>NC_051412.1:34592576-34592776 GCF_015228065.2 Penaeus monodon
TATGATGAATAAGAGATATCACCCTACGAATCCCCCCCCATCCCAACCCTAACCCCAGCAAGCGTGACAGGTCACTCTCACTCTCGCTCCCTCCGTGCGTGCAGTCGGACACCCTTCAGGCATTCGCGTTGTGTGAGGTGGTGTATGCTCTGCGTTTCTGACTTTTCATACATAATGCAGAAGCGATACATTCATTCACC
>NC_051412.1:34592807-34593198 GCF_015228065.2 Penaeus monodon
CCCAACAAAACACACACCTTCTTGTTACTGTCTATTTCCTTTTTTTCTCTCTCTCTTTTATATCGCCAATCATCATCCTTTTCCATAACACACTTTCATCTCTTGCCTTAATTTTCAGATGATGTCTTCCGAACGTTCAAAGCTTCTGGTGCTGGCGGGTGCGCTGACCTTCCTCGCTGTCGGGGTCCATTGCTAGGCTGACCCGAAGCTGGACCCCGTGGCTGACCCTGCTGCTGTCCCCTGGCTGTACCCGGCCGCTGACCCCGCGGCTGACCCAGAAGCTGACACCCGATGTGACCCCAGAAGCTGACCCCAAGCGAGCTACACCAGCCTTGTTTACCATAAGACTCGTATGTTAATGCTTACAAGACGGAAGCATATCCGGTAGTAT
>NC_051412.1:34593231-34594542 GCF_015228065.2 Penaeus monodon
TTTTTTTTTTTTGTAAATGATGAGAAAGATAAAATATTAAATTTTCTCGAAGTATTAATTTTTCTCCATGTATTTTTTTCTTTTTCATTTATTTACGTTATAATTCCTCACTGAAAGTATATATTACCTAAGTATAAGCCCAGAAAGGTAAATACATAAATAATTATCATTTCTGCCTTCTCCCTACATCCTTTGCCCTCCCTCCCTTTCTCTCCACTCTTTGCTTCTTTCCTTTCATCCCGTTTTTTCATCCTTCTTCTCTCTCACCCTTTTGTCCATCTCTCCTTCCTCTCATCCTTCTCCCTCATTACCCTTCCCAATAACCCATCTCCCTTCCTCTTCCTCCTTATCCCCTCATCCATTCCCCCTCTCCCTTCCCCTTCCCCTGCCTCCTCCTTCCACCCCCTTCCCCCTTCTTCCTTCCCCGTCCTCTGCCTCCTCCTTCCACCCCCTTCTCCCTTCTCCCTTCCCCTTCCCCTGCCTCCTCCTTCCACCCCTTCTCCCTTCTCCCTTCCCCTTCCTCTGCCTCCTCCTTCCACCCCCTTCCCCCTTCTCCTCCCCGTCCCCGCCTCCTCCTTCCACCACCCCTTCCCCCTTCTCCCTTCCCCTTCCTCTGCCTCCTCCTACCACCCCCTTCTCCTTTCTCCCTTCCCCTTCCCCTGCCTCCTCCGTCCACCCCTTCTTCTCCCCTTCTCCTTCCCCTTCCTCTGCCTCCCCTTCCACCCCCTTCCCATTCTCCCTTCCCCTTCTCTGCCATCCTCCTTCCACCCCCTTCCCCCTTCTTCCCTTCCCCTCCCCTGCATCCTCCTTCCACCCCTTCCCCCTTCCCCTTCCCCTGCCTCCTCCTTCCACCCCCTTCCCCCCCTCCCCCCTCTCTCCCCCACACTCCCTCCCTCTTCCCTCTTTTTTCTCTCTCCCCCTTCCTTTCCCCCCCTTTCCCCACCTCCCTCCCTCTTCTCCTCTTTTTCTCTCCTCCTCCCTTTCCTTCCTCCCCCTTCCCCACCTCCCTCTCTCTCCTCCCTCCCTCCCTCTTCTCCTCTTTTTCTCTCTCCTCCTTCCTTCCTCCCCCTTCCCCACCTCCCTCCTCCCCTCCCCCCCTTCCTTTTTTTTTCTCCCTTTCCTTCCTCTTACCTTTTTTTCCCCCCCCTTTTTTCCCCCCCCTTTTTCTATCCCCCCTTTTCCCTTCCCCCCCCTCCTCCCCCTTTTCATATGCTGTGTACCCTATCTCTTTAAAAAAATCTAATTTACTAACTTTTTTGCTCTTTGCTTAGGGTCACGTCTTCGGAGATTGAAATAACGGCATAGTAAATG
>NC_051412.1:34594560-34594655 GCF_015228065.2 Penaeus monodon
TGCCCCACATTTTGTCATCTCTAACTCATTTTCACTATTTCGCTTTTTTCTATTTATCTCTTTCATGTATTAAATATTTAACTTTACCTATTAAT
>NC_051412.1:34594997-34597621 GCF_015228065.2 Penaeus monodon
TAGTGGTTTTAAGACAAATCTTACTTTATCGTAAAATGAACACCATAGGCTCACGAACGAACGGTCACCCGAGAGATTAAAAGGTAAACAAAATAAACATGGGAAATAAACAAATAGACTATAATCAAGAGATGGCAAACACCAAACACGAACAAACACAGAACAAACAAACAATTGAACAAACAACCAACCAAACAACTCAACAACCAAACCACTGAACAATAAAACTGAACAAACAACGAAACAACTGAACAACGAAACAACTGAACAACTGAACAACCGAACAACCAAAAAAAAACCGAAACCAACAACCCAAAAACCAAACAACCGAACAACCAAAAAAACCCAAAAACCAAAAACCGAACAACCAACCCGAACAACCGAAAACGAATAACCGCCCCCAACAACCGACACCAAACAACCCAACAACCCAACAATGAACAAAACCCAACAACCAAACAAACCCAAAAACCAAAAAACCGAACAACCAAACAAACCCAACAACCCAAAAAACCGAAAACCAAAAACCGAACAACCGAAACCCCCGAACAACCAAAAACCAACAACCAAACAAACAACAACCAACAACCGAACAAACCCAAAAACCAAACAACCGAAAAACCCAACAACCAAACAACCGAAAAACCCAACCCGAAAAACCGAAAAACCAAAAAACCGAAACCGAAAAACCCGAACAAACCAAACAACCGAACAACCAACACCGAAAAACCAAAAAACAACCGAACAACCAAACAACCCAACAACCAAACAACCGAACAACCGAACCACGAACAAACCGAACAACCGAAAAAACAAACCCAACAACCCAAAACCAACCCCAAAACCCACAAACAACCCCAAAACCCAAAAACAAAAAAAACCAAAAAACCGAAAAACCCAAAACCCCGAACAACCAACAAAACCACAAAAAACAACCGAACAACCGAACAAACCAAACAACCGACAAAAAACCGAACAACCCAAACAACCGACAAACAACCAAAAAACCACACAACCGAACAAACAACCGAACAACCAAACAACCGAAAAACCAAAAAACCGAACAACCAACAACCCAAAAACCGAACAAACCCAAAAAACACCGAACAACAAAAAACCGAACAAAAAAACAACCAAAAAAACAAACCCAACAACCAAACAACCAAAAAACCAAAAAAAGAACAAAAACCAACAAACCAAAAAACCGAAAAAACAACCCAAAAACCCAAAAAACAACCGAAAAACCAAAAAACCGAACAAAAAACCCAACAACCAAAAACCGACAAAAAACCGAACAACCAAACACCGAAAAACAAAAAACCGAAAAACCAAACACCGAACAACCAAAAAAAACCCAACAACCCAAAAAAACCGAAAGCCAAAAAACGAACAACCCAAAAAACCCAACAACCAAAAACCGAACGACCAAACACCCCGAACAACCCAAAAAACCGAACAAACAACCCAACAAACCCAAAAAACCGACAAAAAACCGACGACCAAACACCCGAACGACCAAAACCGAACAAAAAACCCAAAGACCAAAAACAAACCCAACAACCAAAAACCCGAACGCCAAACAAACCGAACGACCAAAAACCCGACAACCAAACAAACACCAACGACCAAAAAACCGAAAAAAAAAAACCGAACGACCAACCACCGAACACCAAACAACCAACAAAAACCGAACGACCAAACAAACCCAACAACCCAAAAAACCGAACAACCAAACAACCGAACACCAAAAAACAACCGAACAACCAAACAAAGAACAACCCAACCGAACCCCAACAAACCAACACAAACACCCGAACGACCAAACAACCGAACACCAAAAAAACCGAACAACCAAAAAACCGAAAAACCAACACCCGAACACCAAACCCCCGAACAAAAAAACCAAAAACCAACCCCCGAACAAAACCCAAAAAACCGAACAAACCCAACACCAAAAAACCGAACAAACCAAAAAACCGAACAAAAAACCCAACAACCGACAACCAAACAACCCAAAGACCAAACACCGAACACCAAACACCCCCAACAACCCAAAAAACGAAAAAACAACCGAACCCAAAAAACCGAACGACCAAACAACCCCAACGACCAAAAAACCGAAAGACCAAACCCGACAAACCAAAAAACCGAACGACCAAACAAACCCAACAACCAAAAACCCCAACAAACAAAACCCAACAACCAAAACCACCCAAAACCAAACACCCAAAACCAAACCCCCGACAAACCCAACAACCGAACGCCAAAAAACCGAACAAAAAACCGAACACCAAAACCGAACAACCAACCCCCGAACAACCCAAAAACCGAACAAACAAAGAACAAAAAAACAAACCCAACAAACCAAAAACCCAACAACCAACACCAAAACCCAACAAAAAAACCGAACAAACAACCGAACAACCAAACAACCAAACAAACCAAAAACCCGAACGACCAAAAAACCCAACAAAAAACCGAACAAACCCAAAAAACCGAACAACCCCAAAAACCGAAGACCAAAAAACCCAACAAAACAACCGAACAACCAAACACCCAAAAACCAAACACCCCAACAAAAAAAACAACCCAAAAACCCAATCTACATTAAAATAATTATTCAC
>NC_051412.1:34597657-34597778 GCF_015228065.2 Penaeus monodon
TCGTTTTAAACAATGAAAATCGTTAAGCATAATTTACCCCAAAGGGGTCAGGAACGCTGTAGCCTGAATTGATGTTTAATTAACACAAGTTATAGATATTAAGGCGTTAAATGGAAATAGG
>NC_051412.1:34597836-34598082 GCF_015228065.2 Penaeus monodon
GGGTGGGGGGGGAGTGGTGGAGGGGGATTGGAGGGGAGGGTGGGGGGATGGAGGGTGGGGAGGGGTTGCGGATGGGGGGTGGGGTGGGGGATAGCGGATGGGGGTTGGGGGGAGGGGGGAGGGTGGATATGGAGGAGAGGGTGGGAGAGGTGGTGGAGGGGATTGGGTACGGGGGGGATGGGGAGGATGGTGGATATAGGGGAAGGGGAGGGGGTGGAGGGGATAAGGTTGTGTAGGGGAGGTTTT
>NC_051412.1:34599081-34599163 GCF_015228065.2 Penaeus monodon
AAGTCTTATCGTTTTGAAATTTTTTTAATTGATTTTTTTGGGTCCGTCACCTTTTCGTTTGTGTGTCAATTATGATTGCTGT
>NC_051412.1:34599841-34599976 GCF_015228065.2 Penaeus monodon
GTCCCTTTCGCTTTCTCCCTCTTTTCTCCGCGTCTCCCGTCCTTCCCTCCGTGTTTACAGCCACCACCACCGCCTCGGGCTTGTTCCAGGTCACTACTGTAGTACAAGTGCCCGAGGCTATAAACAGCTTCACGC
>NC_051412.1:34600136-34600273 GCF_015228065.2 Penaeus monodon
TATTTTCTTCTCTCCCTGCTTTGTTGGTTTTTTCTTTCTCTTTTTATTCTTCTTTCTTTCCTTCCTTCCTTCTCTCTTTCTTTTTCTTTTTCTCTCTTCCCGTCACCTGTTTCCTTTTTTATTTTTTTTTTACTCAT
>NC_051412.1:34603165-34603487 GCF_015228065.2 Penaeus monodon
TCATTTTTTACGTGGCAAAAATCAGGCGTTCTGAATGCATACTTTCACTTGCATGCGTATTATGGTGACGCATGCAAGATCATAATCGCAACACATGGCCAAAATTTATGCACAAAAGACAGAAAAAAGAAACAAAACAAAAACACAAAGAATATGCAAAAAAAAAACGCCGTTTTTACATGTCACGTGATTTCAATCTTCATGAATTGAAAAAAAAGTGTCCCACCAAACAACGTATTGTATATGACGTAAAAAAAGGTGGGAATATTGTTTAAACAATATGCCCCTACATTTTTTTTTGATATAAGAGAAAACTGGACAG
>NC_051412.1:34603851-34604098 GCF_015228065.2 Penaeus monodon
AATATCAGACTGCATAAATCTGCTAGATTTTATGCATCATTATGAGTTCAAAGTAATTCTGCTGCGCGTGATTATTTATATCCTGACATTAAATATACCAATGAGTCATAAATACGGTTTAATTAGTGTATTCGCGTCAGGTTATACGTATCGTGCACGTCTGTTTGTCTGCTCACTAAATATCTGTCTCTTTATAATAAAAAGTATAGAGTGTCTGTAAAGGATAAGAAAAAAAATGAGTTTGCAT
>NC_051412.1:34604724-34604859 GCF_015228065.2 Penaeus monodon
ATTACTCTTTTGTTGGAAGACTGATGGAGGTCCGAAGGGGGGGGGGGGGCTATCGAAACAGCGACCCTCGGTGACCACTCCATCATGTCCTGTGGTGTATCTCTCCCTCTTTTTTCTCCATTTCTCCCTCATCCT
>NC_051412.1:34605180-34605328 GCF_015228065.2 Penaeus monodon
CCTTTACCTTTAAAAGGGCTTCAAATGCCTTTTCCCACCTGTATTTCAGTCTCATTGTTTACATACTCAATGCCAGCCAATCAAAGTGAGGCTGTGGACAATCAGCTGATCTGTGACTCATCTTCTAGATAGACTCAATGTATGTATG
>NC_051412.1:34606002-34606138 GCF_015228065.2 Penaeus monodon
GTGGACAATCAGCTGATCTGTGACTCACCAGGTCTTTGCTGTCTCGAGTATGTGCATTCCTTTGTGAATTTTGTATATCACCCTTTTTCTCCGCTTTCTCTGTGTCCCATTTCTTCTTCTTCTTCCGTTTTCTGCT
>NC_051412.1:34607491-34607564 GCF_015228065.2 Penaeus monodon
GTGAGTAGAAGGCGGAAAGAGGGAGGGGAGGAGAGGGGGAGAGAGAGAGAGGGGAAGAGAGGAGAAGAGAGAG
>NC_051412.1:34607785-34608078 GCF_015228065.2 Penaeus monodon
CCCCTCCCTCCCTCACCTAGCATATAACACAGCCATTACTTACTACAGCGTTACGGGGTCACGAGCCAGTGTTACGGAAATGCCGTTATATAAACGATACCTTTCGTGTTACCACAGTTTGTTACTCTTTTTAGGAGTGGGGGGAGGGAAGGAGAAGGTAATTTAGTGAAATAGTGATTACGGAAATACTTCTGCTGGAACTGGCTTTCCTGCTTTAGAGTGGCCTGTGGGAGGGCGGGGGGGGGGGGGAGAGAGGGGGATGGGTGGAGGGTGTGGCGAGGAAGCGGGGAGGG
>NC_051412.1:34608159-34608304 GCF_015228065.2 Penaeus monodon
CTTGGTTTCTAAGGGGGCTGTGGGGTTGGGAAAGGGGGGGGGTGAGGGGGGGAGTGCCATGCGGGGGTTGGAAAGAGGGTTGAGGTCGTGGGTTCGAGGACAGAGAGAGGGAGAGGTTGCGAGGAAGGGAGAGAGGGAGAGGTTG
>NC_051412.1:34608881-34609017 GCF_015228065.2 Penaeus monodon
AGCAGAAAACGGAAGAAGAAGAAGAAATGGGACACAGAGAAAGCGGAGAAAAAGGGTGATATACAAAATTCACAAAGGAATGCACATACTCGAGACAGCAAAGACCTGGTGAGTCACAGATCAGCTGATTGTCCAC
>NC_051412.1:34609657-34609971 GCF_015228065.2 Penaeus monodon
CTCTACATGAGTCTATCTAGAAGATGAGTCACAGATCAGACTGATGTCAAGCCTCACTTTGATGGTGGATTGAGTATGTAAACATGTAGACGAATACAGGTGGGAAAGGCTTTGAAGCCTTTTAAAGGTAAAGGTGTTTGAGTTTGTTGCTGTATTTTTACGTGTGTTGATGTTGCCGTTGCTGTGTGGTGTATGTGTTATTGTATTTTTTTTTTTTTTTTTGTATTTTTTGTCTTTCTTGTGTGTTTTTTCTTTTTTCCTTTTATTTTTGCCTCTGTTTATTTGCGATTGTCTGTGTATATGTGTTACGGTGA
>NC_051412.1:34610113-34610235 GCF_015228065.2 Penaeus monodon
AGGATGAGGGAGAAATGGAGAAAAAAGAGGGAGAGATACACCACAGGACATGATGGAGTGGTCACCGAGGGTCGCTGTTTCGATAGCCCCCCCCCCTTCGGACCTCCATCAGTCTTCCAACA
>NC_051412.1:34610986-34611245 GCF_015228065.2 Penaeus monodon
GGTTTGTATTATGATGCAAACTCATTTTTTTCTTATCCTTTACAGACACTCTATACTTTTTATTATAAAGAGACAGATATTTAGTGAGCAGACAAACAGACGTGCACGATACGTATAACCTGACGCGAATACACTAATTAAACCGTATTTATGACTCATTGGTATATTTAATGTCAGGATATAAATAATCACGCGCAGCAGAATTACTTTGAACTCATAATGATGCATAAAATCTAGCAGATTTATGCAGTCTGATATT
>NC_051412.1:34611606-34611930 GCF_015228065.2 Penaeus monodon
GTTTTCATGCTGTCCAGTTTTCTCTTATATCAAAAAAAAAGTAGGGGCATATTGTTTAAACTAATATTTCCCACCGTTTTTTACGTCATATACAATACGTTGTTTGGTCGACACTTTTATTCAATTCATGAAGATTGTAATCACGTGACATGTAAACAAACGGTCGTTTTTTTTATTGCATATTCTTTGTGTTTTTGTTTTTGTTTTTTTTCTGTCTTTTGTGCATCAATTTGGCCATGATGTTGCAGATTATGATCTTGCATGCGTCACCATAATACGCATGCAAGTGAAAGTATGCATTCAGAACGCCTGATTTTTGCCACG
>NC_051412.1:34614144-34614251 GCF_015228065.2 Penaeus monodon
CGCACCCCTTATCTACGCCCTCACTCCTGCTGCGTAAAAACAAATGAGGCGGAGGATTACGTGTGAGAGATGAGGGGGATGAGAAGAATGAGGGAGAATGGCGAATA
>NC_051412.1:34614548-34614899 GCF_015228065.2 Penaeus monodon
AAAAAGAGAATAAACAGAGAAAGAAAAAACACACACAAAGACCAGGGAGAGAAGAAAATAGAAGACGATAGGGGGAGGGGGAGAGGAAGAGGAGGAGGGGGATAATGAAAGGTGGACAGGGAGGGTGATGGAGGAGGGAGGAAGGGGGAGGGGGGGAGAAGGAGATCGAGAGGCGTGGACAGGGAGGGTGAGGGAAGAGGGAGGGAAGGGGGGGGAGGGGGCGTGAAGCTGCTATAGCCTCGGGCACTTGTACTACAGTAGTGACCTGGAACAGCCCGAGGCGGTGGTGGTGGCTGTAAACACGGAGGGGAAGGACGGGAGACGCGGAGAAAAGAGGGAGAAAGCGTAGGC
>NC_051412.1:34616077-34616155 GCF_015228065.2 Penaeus monodon
CAAGCACACACAACACTCGATACCCCCCCCCCCTTCCTCACCCCTTCACCCCTACTATAGACCCCACCCCCTTAGGCA
>NC_051412.1:34616549-34617215 GCF_015228065.2 Penaeus monodon
CCCCCCCGTATCCTCCTCCACCTCCTCCCCTCCACAAAATCCTCCCCTCCACCACCTCTCCCTACCATATCCACCACCTCCCCCCCCCGTATCATCCCCTCCACCATCTCCCCTCTCCTTTCCCTTCCACAACCCCCCTCCCCTCCCCCCGTATCCACCATCCTCCCCATCCCCCCCGTACCCAATCCCCTCCACCACCTCTCCCACCCTCCCCTCCATACCCACCATCCCCCTCCCCCCACCCCCCATCCGCTATCCCCTCACCCACCCCCCATCCGCAACCCCCTCCCCCACCCCCATCCTCCCCATCCCTCCCGTACCCATCCGCAACCCCCTCCCCCACCCCCATCCTCCCCATCCCTCCCGTACCAATCCCCCCCCACCACCTCCCCCCTCCCCTCCATATCCACCATTCCCCCTCCCCCTCCCCTCCATCCGCAACCCTCCCCCCCACCCCCCATCCGCAACCCCCTCCCCCCCACCCCCCATCCGCAACCCCCTCCCCCCCCCCACCAATACAAACGAACGCCCAAACCCCCTATTTTCCATTAAACGCCTTAATTATCTTATAACTCTGTGTGTAATTAATACCATCAATTTCAGGCTACAGCGTTCCTTGACCTTGGCTGTAAATTATGCTTAACGATTCTTCATTGTTTAAAACGA
>NC_051412.1:34617236-34617793 GCF_015228065.2 Penaeus monodon
GTGAATGAGATTATTTTAATGATAGATTCGGTTTGGGTTGTTTGGTTGTTCGGTTGTTTGTTGTTCGGTTGTTTGGTTGTTCGGTTGTTTGGTTGTTCGGTTGTTTGGTTGTTCGGTTGTTTGGTTGTTCGGTTGTTTGGTTGTTCGGTTGTTTGGTTGTTCGGTTGTTTGGTTGTTCGGTTGTTTGGTTGTTCGGTTGTTTGGTTGTTCGGTTGTTTGGTTGTTCGGTTGTTTGGTTGCTTGTTCAGTTGTTTAGTTGTTTGTTTGTTCAGCTGTTTGTTTGATCAGTTGTTTTGTTGTTGTTTTCAGTTGTTTGTTCGGGCGCTTGTTCATATTTGGTTGGTTCTTTGGTTGTTTTTTTCAGTTGTTTGGTTGGTTGTTTGTTCAATTGTTTGTTTGTTCTGTCGTTTGTTCGTGTTTGGTTGTTTGCCCATCTCTTGATTTATTAGTCTACTTGTTTACTTCCATGTTTATCTTGTTTACCTTTTAATCTCTCGGGTGACCGTTCGTTCGTGAGCCTATGGTGTTCATTTTACGATCAAGTAAGATTTGCCTTA
>NC_051412.1:34618212-34618285 GCF_015228065.2 Penaeus monodon
TTAATACATGAAAGAGATAAATAGAAAAAAGCGAAATAGTGAAAATGAGTTAGAGATGACAAAATGTGGGGCA
>NC_051412.1:34618307-34619993 GCF_015228065.2 Penaeus monodon
CATCTTACTATGCCGTTATTTCAATCTCCAGAAGACGTGACCCTAAGCAAAGAGCAAATAGTTATGTAAATTAGAATTTTTTTTAAAGAGATATGGGTACACATGCATATGAAAAGGGGTAGGAGGGGGAGGAGGGGGGATAGAGAGGGGATGGGGAAGAAAAGGTAGAGAGAATATGGGAGATGGAAAGGAAGGAGGAGAGAGAGGGAGGTGGAGAAGGGGGAGGAAGGAAGGAGGAGAGAGAGAAAAGAGGAGAAGAAGAGGGAGGGAGGGAGGAGAGAGAGGGAGGTGGGGAAGGGGGAGGAAGGAAAGAGGAGAGAGAGAAAAGAGGAGAAGAGAGGGAGGGAAGGGAGGGAGGGATGGAGGGAGGGAGGGAGTGGGGGAGGGAGGGAGAGAGAGGGGAAGGAGGAATGGAAGGGAGGGACGAAGGGAGAATGTAAATTGAAAGATGACGGGGAATCCGAAAGTGTGTGGGAAAAGAGAGAGAGGGGAAGAAGGGGAGGGTGGGGAAAGGGAGGAAGTGCAGGAGACGGAGAAGAAGGGTGGAGGGAAAGGGAGAGAGAAGAAGAAGAAAGAAGAAACGGAAGAGAGGAAGAGGCAGAGCGAGAAGAGGGGAAAGAAGTAGATTGGTGGAGATTAGGAGGGAGGGAGGAGGAAGCAAGAGAAATTTAACGGGGGGGGGGGGGAGGAAGGGAAAATCGAGGGGTGAAAAATAAGGTGAGGGTGAATAGGAGGGAGAAGGAAAAGCTGAGAAACAAGGGCTAGTGAGGGAGAAGATGAGGGTAAAAGTGAGGGAGAGGATGAGGGTTAAAATGAGGGAGAGATGAGGGTAAAAGTGAGGGAGAGGAGGAGGGTAAAAGTGAGGGAGAGATGAGGGTAAAAGTGAGGGAGAGATGAGGGTAAAAGTGAGGGAGAGGATGAGGGTTAAAGTGAGGGAGAGATGAGGGTAAAAGTGAGGGAGAGGATGAGGGTAAAAGTGAGGGAGAGATGAGGGTAAAAGTGAGGGAGACATAAGGGTAAAAGTGAGGGAGAGGATGAGGTAAAAGTGAGGGAGAGATGAGGGTAAAAGTGAGGGAGACATAAGGGTAAAAGTGAGGGAGAGGATGAGGGTAAAAGTGAGGGAGAGGATGAGGGTAAAAGTGAGGGAGAGGATGAGGGTTAAAATGAGGGAGAGATGAGGGTAAAAGTGAGGGAGAGATGAGGGTAAAAGTGAGGGAGAGAATGAGGGTAAAAGTGAGGGAGAGAATGAGGGTAAAAGTGAGGGAGAGATGAGGGTAAAAGTGAGGGAGAGGATGAGGGTTAAAGTGAGGGAGAGATGAGGGTAAAAGTGAGGGAGAGGATGAGGGTAAAAGTGAGGGAGAGATTAAGGGTAAAAGTGAGGGAGAGGATGAGGGTAAAAGTGAGGGAGAGATGAGGGTAAAAGTGAGGGAGAGGATGAGGGTAAAAGTGAGGGAGAGAGTTATAGACAGGTTGAGGAGGGAGGAGAGGAGGAGGAGAGTGTTAAGGGAGAGGATGATGGGGGGGGGGGAGTGAGTGAGAAGACACGGTCAAACAAATAAAACAAAACAGGGAATTTATGGGGAAAACGAGATTAATCACATGTGTAACACTGAGGCTGACCAATGGATCGAACTGGCGTGGGCGTGTATTTAGGGGTAGAACGCTTTATAAACCTTCCTTTGCGTA
>NC_051412.1:34620453-34620688 GCF_015228065.2 Penaeus monodon
CTGCATCAGTGTGCAAGTGTGCAAGTGTGACTCAACTTGCTAAGGACAAGAAATTAATATGACTATATGATAATAGAGTCACGCTCGGGAGACAAACTGAATGCCGGTGTTAAAGTTGAAGAGGTTAAAAAAAACATTAGAGAAAACGATAATGATAACGATAACAATGAAACAAACAGTGTCACTGAGGCATGTTGAGCCTGAGATTGAACTTATGCAAATTAACCCCCCCCCC
>NC_051412.1:34620718-34621045 GCF_015228065.2 Penaeus monodon
CCTTAAACTCTTGTGACCAGGAATGGGTCATATTGTGCGGTGGGGAAAATGAAAATTAAAATGCTTAAACAAAAAAAGGGGGTGACAAAAAACACACACACACATCACATATTACTCATTCCAGCGCCAAGCGTGTTGAAGACACTTCGTACCAGATCTCGACGAAGTGAATGCTTTCTTATAAGGAGTTATGAGATCAGAGGATAGTACATAAGCGCGCGGGCGTAACGAAGGGTCACATATGCAAGAGTGACTTGCCACATTTCATTTTCGTCTCGAACTTACCTGGTGATAACGTTCTACATTAGAAGGGAAAGGTAATTTCCC
>NC_051412.1:34623502-34623992 GCF_015228065.2 Penaeus monodon
CACAAGACCTAAAATAACAACAAAATCCTCCTGCTCTAACCCCTTCCACCCATCTACCCTCCCACCCATCTACCCTCCCCCCTATCTACCCTCCCACCCATCTACCCTCCCACCCATCTACCCTCCCACCCATCTACCCTCCCCCCTATCCACCCACCCCCTTATCCACCCACCCCCTCACCCAGGGAGACCCGAGCCGACCTGACCCCGCCCTCGCCTGACCTCTCCCCGCCCAGGGCACGTGAGGGAGGTCATGCGGGGTCAGGCAGCCGGACGCCGGGACGGAAGGAGGCAGACAACGATAATGTACCGATAGACTAAGGACCGTGTCTCCGCCCAGTAGATCACTTGTTTATTGAGTGGTAATGACGCGGAGACACTGTTCACGCGTCTGCAATTTGCATTTCCCGGCTTGCAAATGCATGTCGAGGCATAAGCGGCATTCTGCGGGGAGATAGCGGGCGGGACAAAAGGAGGTGTGGCTTTCCTT
>NC_051412.1:34624124-34625210 GCF_015228065.2 Penaeus monodon
GGAAGCGAAGGATAAGGAGGGTAAGAAAGGGAGAGGGAGATAACGAGGAAATGGGAAGAAAATAACAAAGGTGGAGGAAGAAAAAGGAGAAAAAAAGGAAAAGGAAGGAGGGGAAGAAAGGTGGAGAAAGGGAGAGAGGGAATGAAGGAAAGGAAGAAAGAGGGAGGAAGGGAGAGAGAGAGAAGGAAGGGAAAGGGAAATGAAGGCAGAGTGAAAGAAGAGGAAGGCAAGGACAGAAAAAAGGAAGAGGGGAGTGGGAAGTGAAGGAATAAAAAGAATGGAGGAATAGGAGATAAGAAGATGTAGAAAGGAAAAGGGAGATGAAAGGATGAGAAGGAGAAAAACGTGAAGGAGGAGGGAGCGAAGGAGAAGGAAGAAGAAGGGGGAAGGGGAAAGTGAAGGAGGAGGGGGAAAGGAAGGGAAAAGATGAGAGCGAGCGAAAGGACGAACAAGAAGGAGGAAGAAGAAGAATGGAGGAGAGGAAACTAACAAAAGGGAGGAAGGAGAAGAGAATAAGGAAAGGGAGGAGGGAAAAGCCGAGGAAAAGAGGGAGAGAGGGAGAAGAAAAGGGAAGGTGTAAAGGAAGGAGAAAAGAAAAGGAGGAAGAGTAGAGAGGAAGGAACAGAGGAAGAGGAAGAGAGAGAGGAAGAATGTAACAGGAGGAAAAAAGAGGAAGGGAGGAAATACGAGAAATAAAGAGAGAGAGTAAAGAGAAAACGGAGATTAATGCAAAGAGACAAGAGTAAAAGAGAAAAACGAGAAACAGAAAGAAAGAGGGAGAAACGAGTGAAGCCTGATGAGAATGGAGAGGAAATAGACGAAGAGGAGGAAAGAGAGAAAGGAGAAAAGAGGAAAAAGGAGACGAAAAAAAGAGAGGCGAAAGACAGGGAAGGAAAATGAAAGAGATAGCAAAGGACGATAAAAGAGAAAAAAGAACATGAAAAACAAAAGCAAGAAAATAGAGAGGAACTGAATGAAGATTGGGGAGAGGAGAGTAAAAGAAGGAAAGAGTGAGGAGAAGGAAGAGAAGGAAGGAAGCTGAAGTTTTAAGGGGGCAGAGAGAAAAAAGGGGGAGGAATGTCTTTA
>NC_051412.1:34625437-34625618 GCF_015228065.2 Penaeus monodon
CATCGGTGGTCAATGATGTTGATTTTATCTGGAATTTCGTTCTTCGTTTTTCATCCGCTTAAGAAAAAAAAAATGCGTGTGGGGCAGCTGTTTTCCTTTTTTATTTCTAATTATTCTGTTTTCAATTATTGTTCTCGCGTTGGTATATTTTCTGCATTGACAGTCTGCCCTGTCGCTAAGT
>NC_051412.1:34626370-34626818 GCF_015228065.2 Penaeus monodon
TAGATTTTGATTGCTTAAGGATAAGAGCACACAGAGATTTGAATCTTATCTCTCTCTCTCTCTGTTTCCCCCTCCCTCCCTCCCTTTCCCCTTCCCTCCCTCCCTTTTCCCCCTCCCTCCCTCCCTTTCCCTCTCTCCTTTTCCCCTCCCCCTCTCCCCTCTCCCCCAATACCACTCCCTCAACTCCATTCCTCCCTCCCTCCCTTTCCCCTCCCCCTCTCCCCTCTCCCCCTCCCCTTCTCCCCTCTCCCCCAACACCACTCCCCCAACACCACTCCCTCAACTCCATCCGTATGAGCCACAAAAGCAAGTCATCCTCTCCGGAATCTCGAGAAAACGCAAGTCAAGTCCGGACGCCAGAACCAGGTCCTGTCTCGCTCCGCTTGTATGCAAACTGTTGTTTCCGTCGAAGTCAAGTTGGCGAGCGAAGTTACGAGGTAATTTTCAG
>NC_051412.1:34627020-34627137 GCF_015228065.2 Penaeus monodon
GTGATATTTTTTTTTAAAGTTATTTCCTATTGCTATTTCCGTTCTTGGGTGCGAATAGGATTTACGTGTCGTGTTTTCCGGTTGTGCATTTGGGATGCTTTAGAGAAATTGTGTTTG
>NC_051412.1:34628066-34628170 GCF_015228065.2 Penaeus monodon
TCTCCCTCTCAAACGCCCACAAACACCCTTAACGACCCTTTTTCCCCTTTGTTTTAACGCCCTAATCCAGGGGTGTCAAAGTCATGGCCTACGAGCCAAATGTG
>NC_051412.1:34628220-34628739 GCF_015228065.2 Penaeus monodon
GTCTGTAAAATTATGGTAGTCATGATGAAAAGCAATATATGATTAATACTAACTTCATAAATACCCTTTATTTTACTACGGCAACAGATTCATTGATATTGCTAGTAATACTGCAAACGTAACCATTGCAAGGACTTTAACACAAACAAGACAGAATAAGTTCTCAACGCCAGTATTAACCACTTTGTCAAAGCCTCGCTGGTTCTTTACCGCAATCCTGGGTTACACTTCGCCAGTTATGCATTAAAAAGATGATTAAATACAGGCACAGTTGTGGTATAGCGTTGGGTGATGGAGGAAAACATTGGCGTATTCCAAAAGCGCCAACAGTAGCCACGGCAATGAAGTGAAAAATTCGCCCTCAAAAGGGGTTTAGAAATGGCTCGGTTCACAGTCAGCATTGAAGTCTCTCGCGCACAGTTGATACAAAAAAAAAAGATTTAATCGGTTCGTCTTTATATTATATCAGAGTAGGTTTTCGTGGAGTTTAGGTTAGAGATACAGGTCGGAATTATCATA
>NC_051412.1:34629090-34629305 GCF_015228065.2 Penaeus monodon
GACATATTCGTCATATATATAAAACAAATTCTTTAAAGTTTACGAGCTTTTGAAAGCAGGAGTTCTTGGTAAGACTCATAAACTGTTCTCCTGTTATTCCGCGAAGCACAGAGAACACGAACGGCTCGTGACGAGAAAAGGCAAATTTGCAAAGGCTTACTGGGTACGATTTTAAATATCATTCATAAAAGACGGAGTAACTTTTTCGTGGTCTT
>NC_051412.1:34629556-34630113 GCF_015228065.2 Penaeus monodon
TTGGTTATAATTTGAAACCGACCCTCGCCTCCCATCCGTTACGCGCTAAATATTTTCTTTTCTTCCTTTTAAACTTTTTATTTTTCTCTTTTTTCTTCTTCTACTTTCTGCTCTTCTTCTTCCTCTTTCTCCTCCTCTTCTTTTTCTTCCTCAGTTTCCTCTTCTTCATTTCTTCTTCTTTTTCTTTCTCTTTTTCTTTCTCCTCTTCTTCTTCGCCTTCTTTTTTCTCTACTTTTTCATCTTATTCTTTTTCTTCTTTCTCCTATTTTTCTTCTTCTTCCTCTCTTTTATCTTCTTATTTTCCTTTCTCTATTCTCTTTTTCTCTTTTATAATTATATACAACCGAGAGGCAATTCTGGTCCTTATGCGATGATGTCAACCAGGGATATCCCATCTCAAGGGGGGACTAAATTCTTTATCTCCGTTGCCAGAAAAAAACAACTGAAAAACGAAAAACACGAGGAAATACGGAGAACAGGGGTTAACTTTCCTCGATAAATGATCAAAGCGGTTTCGTAATCGCGCCGCTGATGATCTAGAAACCATGCTATTTGCA
>NC_051412.1:34630400-34630522 GCF_015228065.2 Penaeus monodon
TGAATATCTTTTTATTTCTTTTTGTTTTTCTTGGTTTCGTTTTCGAATATTTTTCTGCCGTTGATATTATTGAATCATCTTTTTATGAAAATCGAATGAAAAACCGCTTACCATATATTGCC
>NC_051412.1:34631188-34631382 GCF_015228065.2 Penaeus monodon
TTCTCGTGGCCGTAAACATTTTATGCGTCTCCCGCCCATCGGCCGAACGGGCAAGGTCGCCCCAAGTATCCCGAGCGGCAGAAAAGTCCCGTGAGCCGAGCGGGAAGCCCCGAGTGCGGGTGATTTCCCCTCGGGTAAGCATGGGCTGCAGCATCATGCGTTTACGAGGAAAGTGGGAAGGGGAAGTACGCATA
>NC_051412.1:34631517-34631693 GCF_015228065.2 Penaeus monodon
AGGAAGGACGGAGAGTGGGGGGATGAGAAGGGGGAGTAGGGAGGAAGAGAGAGAAGGAGAAGGAGATTGGTGAAAAACGGAAGAAGAGGAATGGGGAGAAGTAGGGGAGTGGAGGGGAGGAGGAGAGGAAAAGGGAGAGAGGAGGAGAAGCGAAGGGGAGTGGCGACTGGAGAAGA
>NC_051412.1:34631934-34632029 GCF_015228065.2 Penaeus monodon
AAACAGAATTGGAAATCCCGATATCCAGCTCCATCAGCTGCAGGATGGGCGTGTCCAAAGAAATTTATTTGGGAAGTGATCCCGGTGTGACACTC
>NC_051412.1:34632360-34632432 GCF_015228065.2 Penaeus monodon
TTGTTCAAGGTTTCCCAAGCGAAATACTGACGCCACACACTGGAAAGTTCCACATACTGAAACTACGCAAAA
>NC_051412.1:34632672-34633207 GCF_015228065.2 Penaeus monodon
ACCAGAGGCGATAAACGACCAAGCGCAGCAGACTGAAACAAAGAAGAGGCAACCCGCAGCTGCCGCGTGTGTTAGCGTTCTTCATTTAGGGCGCAGAAATATAGCTCCTGAATACCCATGACCTGATCATAATCAAGGTCACACAGGAAAAATACTTACTCTTGCATGACTTCCGGTATGTCGTAGTGGCATTTCCGGTCGTCGGAGAGTAGAAATAGTAACGGCAAGTCGAGCGAAGTGTCATCACTCCTAATTTCACAACAAAGATGAGTCGCTTTTCCACTTTTTTTTTTCGTTTCTTCCCTCCGTGTAAACAACCTGGCGCCGCCATCTTGAATCGCGCGAGAAACACAAATGATGATTTCAGTGATTCGAGGATTTCTTGCCCATCACGAAGGATCGAGTGAAAATCAGTCAATAATACCTCTCATAAAAAAAAGAGTAAAAAAAAATCAAAGAGACGAGACGAGACACAAGAGACAGCGTACCCAATTTGTAACCCCGTACAAAAAGTGTGACGGCGAAAAAAAAAAAA
>NC_051412.1:34633232-34633750 GCF_015228065.2 Penaeus monodon
CTGTAAAGAAAACGGGATTCACTCTAACAGGTGTACCAAGAACAATCATCTCATTATCTGAAAACACCGTCGTTCGGGGCAAGGCTGACACTACAAGCATTTCCTCTCTCCCGACGGTCTGTAGCCGACCGTGGTATACGCTGCGGGCTTACGGTCGGTTCGTCGGCGAGTCGGTTTAATATTCAGAAAATGTTCCTTCGCTGATCAGGGTTGCTCAAGGTGAGGCGATTTTTTTTTTTTTTTCCTTTCTTCATCGTTCTCCAAATCCTGGGGAGAAATAGGTTACACGTTCATGCACATATCAATGGATAGAATAAGACATATAAATGAATATATAGCTTGATAAAGAAAGAAAAATGGTGAGAGTGATGATGAGGATAAAGAAATGGATGATAATAATCATGCTCAAGCAATGTAAGAAATTCTGAATACGTAGTTGTGTACATAACGGGTTGTTTCTGAGAAAAACGTAGAAATACATTGAAATGGTCGACAAACGGATGTCTTAGAGTGACGTC
>NC_051412.1:34633944-34634300 GCF_015228065.2 Penaeus monodon
TTAGGCGTCGACATAGATCCACAGACAAAGACGGGCATAAAAACCAACCCGAGTCCCCCCAGAAGCGCACGCGAAACGCTTCGAACGCAGCGTGAAGCAGCGCCGCCGCCGTGGACGCGCATTACCGAATGTAAACCCCGTCAGCGCCCGAATACTCAGTCACATTAATACAAAGGGAAGGAACAGTGCTCCCTTGACTCCCCCAGCGCTCGAAGCATTAAACCGCCGCCACGACACGTAATTGGGGCTCTAATTGTAAGGAAAATAGGTATTAAGAATCTAAACCACGTGGTATTCCTTGGTCAAATTGTGCACTAAATGGTAATAGAATGTAATTTCCTCTTTACCCACAATCT
>NC_051412.1:34634331-34634543 GCF_015228065.2 Penaeus monodon
CATCATCTCTTTCTTCTTCCATTTTTCGTTTTTATTTCCTTTCTCTCGTTTAATATCCTGTTCATTCAACTTCTTTTGGTGCACTTAACATTTCGCAACGAATGGGGAGGGGGGAGGGGGGTAGTACGGAATGGGTACACAGGGAGGGAAAAAGACAAGAATAATGGAGATGAAAATTCTTCAAAAAAAGAACAAGACAGATTATGGAAACC
>NC_051412.1:34634597-34634825 GCF_015228065.2 Penaeus monodon
TAACCCTCTCTTTCACCCCCCATTCCCCCCGCCGTTTACACCGAAAAAAAAGGTGATGAGGGGGAGGGGATCAACCCAAAATAAAACCCCACCAAAACCTGGGGGTTGAAACACCTGTTATCTCCGCCAGAACAACATCGTTTACAGTTTCACCGGTGTAAAAGGAGGAAGCAAATCAAGCCTTTTCGTTCGTGGAAGCGCCAGTGTGGTCGACAAGAACTCGGTCCG
>NC_051412.1:34635292-34636067 GCF_015228065.2 Penaeus monodon
AACATTCCTCAGCATCCTCCCTCATTTCCAAATCGCCAAGACTTCTCTTTAAACCCTCTTTCATAACCAGAGGAGGTCGCCACCTAACCAAAAATTCTCGTACCTTCGCCTCGACCACTTCATAAATTTCACACCTCTGTGTCTTCCCTGCACCATAAACCACTTTCTTGGGTTTATCATTATTTTTTTTCTCTCTCTTTCTGGGCCTCGCCTCTCACCATCGTCACCACAAGTTCATCATAGCCTGGTGTACCCCCCCTCTCCCGTCCCTGCTTTTCTCGGGGGTACACCATTCTGTTGTTATTCCTCGGTTAAGGTGTGATGGGGGGGGAGGAAGGGGGGAAGATTGTGGGCTGATTTTCGTGTAGAGAGTCGCTGTTGTTATTCATGTTATTTCGTTGTTATTTTTATTATTGGTTCACAATTTAATGGCATTGTTTTGTTGTTGTTGTTGTTTATTTATTCGTTATTATTAGTTTAATGCTTTGTCATAGGTTGGTATTACTATCGTTATCGTTGTTCACTCTTGGTACATTTTTTTCCTTTCTATTCTCTCTTATTATTATTCTGAGAGAAAGACAGAGCTCTTGGTGTTTCTCCTTCCTGTTCTTCTACTTCTCCTCGTAAAATGTAAGTTAAAATTGGTATGCTGTAACCTTGAGGTGTAGAGAGAGGGCCTTGAGTTAAGATCTGAAATCACCGTAGTTTATGCTATACGATTCTTTCGTGTGCATTCATCTTCGTTCAGGATGTCGCTTGATTATACTCTGAGAGT
>NC_051412.1:34636204-34636848 GCF_015228065.2 Penaeus monodon
AACTATTTCCTTGTGTATCGCGCGTATCTGTTCCCTTTCTACGCGTTTCTCTTGTATTTTTTATACTGTTTCTTCCTCCTTGCATTATCCAATTTCTATAATGTCCTGCGTATCTAACAGCACGGGAGACTAAGAATAAAGTCTTTATAATTCGTCCAAGACTTTATCTCTTCTTCTCCAACTACCAAATAGCCAGACAGCAAGGTAGTTACCATAATTACCATAATACTCCTACGGTAACATGTTGCTCGAGTATCCTAGTAACATCCCAATGAGACAACCGCTAGTCCCGTATACATTAGGGCGAGTCCGAGGGTCCTAAAGACAGCACAGCCCTGATTACGTCGTCCTTTCACCCCAGGGCCCTCACGTTTACATGGGGCCGTCGATATGCTATTACGCAAAATCTACTTTTTCTGTTTTAAGATTCCTTTACTTTTTTCTGGTTGTGTACCGTAGGGTTGAATGCGTGTGAACTGTTATTTTCTACTTTTTTTTACCGATGCGGGATTTCGAAACTTTCAAAACGCGCTTCGGAGGTGAAATCCTCTACCTGTTCATCTGCAAGATCAATCATACGTTAACAGAAAGACACTTACGAGTATACTAACGACAAACCATCTATCAGCGTGGTCTTTAGAATC
>NC_051412.1:34636885-34637543 GCF_015228065.2 Penaeus monodon
CAGAGTCCGTGTACCATGAAGTGTGCTCCTGGATTCACTAAGTGCTCTGTGGCCCTTAATATTCAGTTCAAATACTTAACGTCCTTTCAAGTGTTGCGCAAATGCCTTGAGGATTTTTAGTACGTCCAGAGTGCGTTTTCCGAGATCTTAAGAATATAGGTCAAAACACCCTCGCTTAAGACGTAGTACCCTTCTCCCTTGTTGATCCAAATCACTCCATGCCTTCCTCTTCCCCCTATTCTTCATATTCTTTCTTTACTCTTTTTATGATGATCTTCACCAATATCTAATTTCCCATCGGGTGCCCAGTTTACCCACGCAAGATACCTTACCTGCCCAGACGCCCTACACGAGTCCCACACGTTATCCAAGCACCCAGAGGATCCTACCCGAGGCTCTCCTTAAATAATCCAATAACACTCTGATGGAATAACCACTAGTCCCGCACGCACACACAGAGCCTCAGGGGCCTTGCCAGTAGCGTCCTACCTACTTGGGTCTTACCACTGTCCTACCAGGGTTCCTACTAGGGTACTACCAGGGTACTACCAGGGTCCCACCGATGGTTACATGGTTCCTACACGCTGCCGTTTTCTTACTCAAGGCTGTTTATAGGAGGCCAGGTAGCCAAGGTCTCGACAGAACTTTTAGGATTCGA
>NC_051412.1:34637665-34638214 GCF_015228065.2 Penaeus monodon
CTATGATGAATTAAGAGATACAATTAAGAGGAAAGAGAGTAAGAGTAGGCAGGAAAGAGGAAGGAGGTAGCGGCTAGGAAAAAGCAGGAAGAAACAAGAACAAGGAAGGAGAGGAGAAACGAAAGAGACAAAGGGGGGAATGAAGGAGGGATTAGGAAGAAACGAAAGAAATAAAAGGACAAATGAAGAAACGAGAGAGACGCAAGCAGGAAGGAGGGAGAGTCGAGGAAGAAGCAGGAAGAAACACAAGGAGAAATGAAGGAAGGACTAGGAAGAAACGAGAGAGACAAAGGGACGAATGAAGGAGGGAAGAGGAAGAAACGAGAGACAAAGGGACGAATGAAGGAGGGAATAGGAAGAGACGAGAGACAAAGGGACGAATGAAGGAGGGAAAAGGAAGAAACGAGAGACAAAGGGACGAATGAAGGAGGGAATAGGAAGAGAGAGAGACAAAGGGACGAATGAAGGAGGGAAAAGGAAGAAACGAGAGACAAAGGGACGAATGAAGGAGGGAATAGGAAGAGAGAGAGACAAAGGGACGAATGAAGG
>NC_051412.1:34638280-34638376 GCF_015228065.2 Penaeus monodon
GAGAGACGTCGATGGTTAGGGAATTCCTTCAGGGAAGGAGGACTGATTGATGGAAAAGTGGATGTTGCTTTTTGAGGTGACCTGCTCTGCTACGCC
>NC_051412.1:34639597-34639741 GCF_015228065.2 Penaeus monodon
TTTGAGTTCCAGCACGCAGTCTGCGATTTACCTGCCTTGAACTGCAACCTTGGTATTAGTGCTGCATTAGTCAACAGAATAAATTGAAACTGTAGTTCGATATAAAAGGAATCTCTGGATTAAATGATATATTAAATGTGGAAA
>NC_051412.1:34639946-34640075 GCF_015228065.2 Penaeus monodon
CGAGCTGGAGGCCGCCCTCACGCCCCTCTGCCGCCCCGCCCATCCCCTCGCACGCCCAACCCAGCCTGGCGCCAACAGGGCTTTACCCCAAGGTGAAGGGCGGACCTGCATCTATTTTTTGCTGTCGCC
>NC_051412.1:34642004-34642186 GCF_015228065.2 Penaeus monodon
CAATAATCATTAATCAATAATCATGCAGTATTAATAAAGATTTTATAATCAGATGATAATTTTATAATCACTAACAATAACAACTTTATCACTATCGATGATAATAATACCTCAGTTCCTGCAACTTGACACGAGGAAATAGATTATGCAGATAAACATGTTAGTAAATAAGTTGTATTCAT
>NC_051412.1:34642635-34642916 GCF_015228065.2 Penaeus monodon
CAATAGCTTCAACGTTACTGTTTTTCTCACCGTCACTTCACTTCACCAGGGAAGTGCTAACAACAGTGAAATGTACAAATTTGTTACTACCAGCGTAACAAATCCTCATTTCCTCTATTGGTGATTACGCTCATCTTCTCATTTTTCTCTGATTTAAGCCGTCGGGGTGAAAATTACCACGCAGTGATTTTCATTTTGTGACAGTAATGCTTGGGTTTGATTGATATGATAATCTGTCGTCATATTTTGTTCTCCTTGCCGAGGGATGTTCCCGTGTAGAT
>NC_051412.1:34643560-34643648 GCF_015228065.2 Penaeus monodon
ACACATTCCACGAAAACTTCCAGAAAATTAGTAAACACGATAGTCTTGTAATCTGATCAATGCCTGAAATAAATCCTATTTTCGTCTC
>NC_051412.1:34643688-34643803 GCF_015228065.2 Penaeus monodon
AGAGGGAGAGTAATTCATATGCTAATTATATCTTCGTTCGTCGGAATCTTGCCTTCTTGCTGGTATTATATCTGGTTTTCTAGTTCTTGGAAGATTCGTAGGCCGGGGTCCAGTG
>NC_051412.1:34644174-34644294 GCF_015228065.2 Penaeus monodon
CAGAGTGAATGAGAGAAACGCGATGGAGCCCCCCCCCCCCCAAGGCCCGACCATTGTCCTAGAACAAGCATTCAGGAAGCAATTTTCTTTAACAAGACAGTCCCCAACCCACCATTTCAT
>NC_051412.1:34644349-34644444 GCF_015228065.2 Penaeus monodon
ATCAAAAAATCCCAAGAATGGCAACAGAAATATGATAATACTGACCACCCAAAAAAAGGGGGGATACCTTACAACACACATAAAAAAAATGCTAA
>NC_051412.1:34644475-34644667 GCF_015228065.2 Penaeus monodon
AATAAAAATAAGGGTTAACCCTGGTCAACATCCTGATGAAGCAATGGGGTCTGTTACCTGAGATTTCTTCAGAGCTTCTAAGGAGAGCTCTAAGAACTCTCTGACAGTCCTTGAGACGATGACTCCGAGTTGTCTTGCCCCTTCGTCGCTCTTCTTGCTTGCAATATGTGCTATTGCAGACTTGGGTGTGTT
>NC_051412.1:34645814-34646138 GCF_015228065.2 Penaeus monodon
CGAGCGGGATCCAACTCCGGCGTCGAGAGGAGGAATGCATGGAGTCACGCGGCATTCCTGACTCGAGTTGGCTTCCTGGAGGTTGGATGTTGAATGTTGCAAGCAGGACAGGGCGTCATTGCCTGATCTTGGGGCGACCGGTTGGACCGACGAATGTATTGCATGCTCCTCGGTGTTGCTCGCTCTTGCTTTCACTCTTGTTGCAAGATGAAGTGAACGGGATTGTGCGTCCGGTGAGATTTTGGGTAAATTGTGGGAGTTGCCGTTTATCGATCGGTATCAGGTTTGCTTTTGGTGTTTTTGCTTTCTTCCATTTCACCTTGT
>NC_051412.1:34646576-34646967 GCF_015228065.2 Penaeus monodon
TATCAAAGAGCATTTACATATCACATATACCTCTCCTTTCTTGCTTCATTTCTCCGTTTCTTCAATAACATTTACTCAAAGTTCACAAGTTCAACGAAAGATGAATCAGCAAAAGTGATGACTGGGTCAAGTTATTTCACCTTTGCTTGACTTCCCTGCAAAATATTAAAATTAAAATCACACGCAGTACTCTTCAGAGGACATGTAATGAATCACTGATATGCAAATTGATCGTTTTATCACTCCATGGTGTAAAGTATGTGTAATTTTCTCGCAGTAAAATGTATATATCTATTCGATTCGTTACTTAGTTTGAATTTTTTTTATGACTGACGTTGAGTGCAAATCTGTTCATAACTGAAATGTAAATGTAATAAAAAAAGTTCAAAGT
>NC_051412.1:34647907-34648172 GCF_015228065.2 Penaeus monodon
CTTTTTATAACTCTACAATTATGCCTGTTCGTCGGCATCATTCACGTGCTTGTGTGCAGAGAGAGGGTTATGCCTTGTTACACAGTGGACGAAGCGAGTATTAAGTAAGAAGAGGCGCCAAATGGAATGATTTGTGTGTGGCGGACGTAGCAGCGTGTGGAGTAAGTGTAACGCGGAGAAAGTGTTGTTCCGAGTAATTATTTCCAAGAGAAACTGTTTTCTCTGGGAAGCCTAGTGTGCAGCTCGTCCTTTGATGGAACCGCGC
>NC_051412.1:34650930-34652045 GCF_015228065.2 Penaeus monodon
CCCTCCCGCCCTGACCGCGCATGGCTCGCTCCGCGCCATGCAGGTAGTCTGCTGCGTTGGTTGGCGCCAAGGTCAGGGAGGCGACTTGTCCCTGGCGCCTCTTATATGGCGTCCCCCCCCTTCCCCCCTCTCCCTCTGCATCCCTCCCTCCCTCATCTCTCTCTCTCTCCCTATTCCCCCCTTCTCTCGCTTCCTTTTTCCTCTTCCACTCCTCTGCTCCTTTCGTTCGTCGTCCATCCTATCTCTTCCCTTTTCCCCTTATTCTTCTCCTCCTTTTTCTTCTGTCCCCTTCCCTTTCTGCTTACTATGTTCTCTCTTCTCTCTCCATCCTTACTCTCTTCTCCACTGACTCTTTGATTCCTTCTTTTCCTCCCTTCCCCTAACCTCATTTCCTCTTCCCCTTCCTCTCCCCTTCCCCTTCCTCCCCTCCTCCCTTCCTCCTCCCGTCCCCTCCTTCTTTCCCCTCCTTCCTTCCCCTTTCCCCTCCTTCCTTCCCCCTTCCTGTTTCCCCTCCTCCCTTCCCCTTCTTCTTTCCGCTCCTTCCTTCCCCCTTCCCCTCCTTCCTTCCCCCTTCCTGTTTCCCCTCCTCCCTTCCCCTTCTTCTTTCCCCTCCTTCCTCCCCCCTTCCCCTCCTTCCTCCCCTCCCCCTTCCCCTCCTTCCTTCCCCTTTTAGTCCATCATTATAATCTGTCTAAATTCATATAAAGAAAAACTGGCAACTCATCCCCGAAACTCAGGAGAACGTCGATTCTTTTGAAGAAAGAATAATAACGTGGTGTTTAAGGCGACAATTTTCCATGATATTAAAACAGTTGATATATTATATGTCAGTTATAAAAGAAATTAAAAACACTTGTGAATATAGTATTAAGTGTCAGCTGATTAGAAAGAAAAAAGCGCCTGGGTGAGTTGACAGTTTTTCCCTTTCATAAGATTGGATACATTATAGCACTTTTCTCCCGTTTTTTTTCTCCTCCTCTTTCTCTTCCAACTTCTATATTTTCTTTGTCCCTTTCTCTTCCCACTTCTTTCTCTGCTCTATCTTTTTCGAAACCATTTGTTCCATTTTGCAGAAAGTAATAGGCTGCTTAGAAGGCTTAGAGATACTGCTCTTA
>NC_051412.1:34652933-34653160 GCF_015228065.2 Penaeus monodon
GACTCGAACCGACCCCCCCCCTTACTCCCCATCCCCTTACCCCCTCCCCCCCCCCGGCTTTTCCCGTCTTAAGACACACATCAAACCCAACGGCCACGGAACAGGAAACCCAATACGACTCCTTTTCCCAGAAGACACAACACTAAAATGGATTAAGTGAAGAATCCTTAGGAAAAGTGTTACGCTTATCCCCTCTCGCGCCGGCTCGCCTACATGATCGCGTGTAC
>NC_051412.1:34653235-34653380 GCF_015228065.2 Penaeus monodon
GAGGGGGCGGGGGGGGGTGCACACGTATGAGTGGACATTAGGTACATTTCATATCATTATTATTATTTTGTCCGCAAACACCTACCTAGATTTTTTTTTTTGATAAAAAAGAATAGAAATATAAAAACATGAAGCATAGTCAGTA
>NC_051412.1:34653538-34653760 GCF_015228065.2 Penaeus monodon
GCTCGAATACACACACGCACTCTCAGGCACAAATGCACTAAAACACAAATATAAACACTCAAAAACACTTGCGCACAAAATCCACCATCTTTACCACGCAAACACACTAAAACAATGACATAAAACACACAGGCAACGCAACAACCAAACAAAAACTTCACCTGGCACTCCCCACAACAAAGACACAATGACACAAAAGTACTGTCTGAATTATAACACCGA
>NC_051412.1:34653959-34654089 GCF_015228065.2 Penaeus monodon
AATCTACGCTTCGGATTAGTCATATTTTTTCCACGAATACGAGACCATAAACATACTATTTCTAGGTTTTCTCAATTCTCATGCCTCCCCCCCTCCCCCAACCCCACCCCCTCCTTCTCCCTCTTTCTCC
>NC_051412.1:34656023-34656207 GCF_015228065.2 Penaeus monodon
CAGGTGACTCAGAGACCCCGCCCCCTCATAGGAAAATACGCAATACGCAAGAGACAGCGGTCGGCGAGTGTTCATTGCACCGACCTTAAGAAAATGAGGGAGATGAAGACATGCCGTGGTCACGCCAATTGCAATTACAAGGTTGCAAGTTGCAGTGTGGAAATAAGAGGGAGGGGAGACACGT
>NC_051412.1:34656561-34656692 GCF_015228065.2 Penaeus monodon
GTAGGGGGGAGGGAGTGGGAGTTGGGGGGGGCGAGGTGTTGGAAGTTACTCACCGAGGCAGTAGCAAGGTTGTTAAATATCTCTTGTATTTTTAGACACTAAGGTGTGGTCGCTATTTTTTTTTTTTTTGT
>NC_051412.1:34656723-34657038 GCF_015228065.2 Penaeus monodon
TGGTACAGCTGATTATGACATTTTTCTCATATAAATTCTACATCGTAACGTTATTCTGATATACATTTTTATAGATTATATGACGTTCAAATATATGTAATTGATTTTAATTCCGTCTGAGGGATGAATTACAGTTAAAGTCTAGTGTTGTTTCTTTGTTGTGATATATGCTCTTTCATCCACTATATACATATATATGCATAAACATGAACACATGATTAGAATGGTTCGTCTTTTTGCATATTCATACTCGGAAATCGATTCTCCAATTTACATATCTGCAGCATGCATTTCATTCACTTCTTATTGGCATTC
>NC_051412.1:34657360-34657863 GCF_015228065.2 Penaeus monodon
GTTACAGTGAACACAGTGCCTCAGTGACTTTCACAGTAGCCTCCCATAGTCTTCCTGATTATTCCAAGAACACAATGGAGTGTCGTGCTGTCTCGCTGACACTCAGAGGAGAGGTGTGAGTCAGCAGACATTCGCTGTCTGCTGCCTGCTGGTTGGTGTTTCCTGGTGTTACTGTTTTGGATATCCTGCTTAACATTGCCGCTTGACGTTGCTTTTGTTTCGACTTGGTCTGACATCGCTGACTCTACTGACGTTGCCTCACTGACAGTGCTTCCCAACGTTGCTTCCTGACGTTGCTTCCTGATGTTGCTTCCTGACGTTGCTTCCTGACGTTGCTTTCCTGCCAGTCTCGGAACTCGCAAGACCGTCCGCGTCGAGGTGGAGCTCGTGGTCTGGCCCTCGAGAAGGTCTAATTCGGAGGACAAGGGTCGAGGGCGAGTCTTCGAGGCCGATGTGCTCGTTCGAGATTTAGAGTCAAGTTCGTTTGGTGTCGATTCTGCTTC
>NC_051412.1:34658463-34659425 GCF_015228065.2 Penaeus monodon
CAAGTATGAAGGTAAACACATCTGCAGTTCGCGGAGCCGCTTCGGGCGAACATCAAAAGGACTCTTTCTCAACGAAATGGAAAGAGAGAAAACGGAAAACTTGCTTCCGGAGAGAGACATAATACACACACACAAAAAAAAAGGAGGCGGGGGGAGAAGGAGGGAGGGTGGAGGAGGGGGGAAAAAGAGGGGGGGGGAGGGGGGGGGGGGAAGGAGGGAGGGTGGGAGGGGGGGAAGGGGGGAGGGGGGAGGGGGGGTGAAGGGGGGGGGGGGGAGGGGGGAGAAAGGAGGGAAAGGATGGAGAGGGGGAAAAGGGGGGGGGGGGAAAGGGGGGGGGGAAAGGGGGGGGAAAAGGGGGGTAGGAGGGGGGAAGGAGGGAAAGGGGGGGGGTGGGGGGAGGGGGAGAAGGAGGGAGGGTGGGGGAGGGGGGAGAAGGAGGGAAGGAGGGAGGTTGGAGGAGGGGGGAGAAGGAGGGAAGAAGGGAGGGTGGAGGAGGGGGGAGAAGGAGGGAAGGAGGGAGGGTGGAGGAGGGGGGAGAAGGAGGGAAGGAGGGAGGGTGGAGGAGGGGGGAGAAGGAGGGAAGGAGGGAGGGTGGAGGAGGGAAGGAGGGAGGGTGGAGGATGGAGGAGGGGGGAGGAGGGAAGGAGGGAGGGTGGAGGAGGAGGAGAAGGAGGAAGGAGGGAGGGTGGAGGAGGGGGGAGAAGGAGGGAAGGAGGGAGGGTGGAGGAGGGAGGAGAAGGAGGGAAGGAGGGAGGGTGGAGGATGGAGGAGGGGTGAAGGAAGTTGAGAAGAGGATGGAAAGAGGGAAGAGAGAGGGAGAGGAGGATGAAGGAGAGGGAAGCAGGATAGACGGAGGAGAGAAAAGGGAAGGAGAGAACGGGTAAGAGACGAGGAAAGAAAAAAAGAGAGGTGTGAGAGAGGAGAAAGAGGGAGGAGGTAACTGGATAGGCTGATGATAAAGG
>NC_051412.1:34659710-34659846 GCF_015228065.2 Penaeus monodon
GAATATTCTCTTTTCTCTGGTTCTTTTGGCAGTGATGATGGAAGAGACAAATAGAGGAAAAGCGAGAGGCAAGAATAAGTGATGACAACAGTAATTACGATCAAAATAAATACGGTGATTAGAATAATAGTGATAA
>NC_051412.1:34660138-34660206 GCF_015228065.2 Penaeus monodon
AGGGTTCGTAAGGATTATTTAGAAGCCAACAGATAGCCTGTCACACCAAACATGAAAAAAAAAAAAAA
>NC_051412.1:34660329-34660488 GCF_015228065.2 Penaeus monodon
CATCCCTCTCATTTTTCCTTCTTCCTGTCTTTTACTCCTTCCTTCCCCTTCCTCTCTTCCTCATCTTATATCCCTTCAAGTTCCTTCGCCCTTTCGCTTTCTTCTTCCCCTCTTCTCATCCACCATCCTTTTTATCCTTATTTTGCCTCCTTCCTACCC
>NC_051412.1:34660874-34661411 GCF_015228065.2 Penaeus monodon
TCTCTCTCTAAGCATTCCAAACACAGAGCCCCAGCAATCAACAATATCAACTCATAAACACGGTATTATATCATATTACATCAAACTACAATATATTTTTCTTTCTTTTTTTTCTACAATATCAAAATTAAATTCCATAATTTAATTCTCTTAATTCATCAAAGAGAAAAAGGAAAGAAAACAATGAAAAAATAAACGTTTAAGAAAAAAAAATATCGCTCACTGACTTTTTTTTTCTGAAACGCTGTATATCGTAGCACATAAAAGTTTAAATATGTAAGCTATTTATGATATATTTTTTATGACTGTTAATTCATTTGGTTCCTAAGTACATTATGTAAATGACAAACAATCCTTTCTTTTTTCCAATATCCGCTCTTTTCTTCTCTGTCTCCTATTAGTATAATTATTCTCGTTATTTTTCTTGTTAGCCGTTCGCGCTTTCGTATTCTGTCACTAATGTAATCACTAGCAGAAGTGGTGGCAGGTGTGGTTCTAGGAATAGTAGAAATAGTGGTAGCTGGTGTAGTTGCAGAA
>NC_051412.1:34662720-34662826 GCF_015228065.2 Penaeus monodon
CTAATGACCTAAAATTTTCATGACATAAAAAGATACGTTAATTTTCATTATTGCTTATGTATCTTTCGTATCTTTATCTTTGGTGTTGTTATTTATTTACGTAGAG
>NC_051412.1:34663298-34663540 GCF_015228065.2 Penaeus monodon
TAAATCGTCCGGTCCAGAGCGCGTTGGTGACTGCATTTCCAGCCTCTCTCTCCCCCCCGACTCACTGATCCGTGAATACTCCGATTTGTCGGGCATAAGTCGGGCGCAAGAACTGGCTCAAGGACCCGACGAACACCCTCAGCTGGCCGGCACAAAGGAGAAAAATCGGAGGAGGTTCTGAAATCTGGGCTTTCGAGGCGCGTCTTGTAATGTTTCTTGGGAACGCGACGGGGGTTTTGTAA
>NC_051412.1:34663864-34664133 GCF_015228065.2 Penaeus monodon
AGTTCACAGCTGTGCTTTGTGCTCTGTGTATAGATGTCAGATACTGTGGATTTTGTTTTTCAACAATTAACATCGGGCCCGTGTGACAAATATAGGTAGAAAATAAGAAGGAATAACCACTGAGAGTTGTGAATGACACACATGCATATACTTCCAAACAAGATTTATCATCGAAACGCGGCAATGACGTCTCTCTCTTTGTGAAGTTTTACATTCTCATTCCAAAGCTTCCCGTTTTGAATATTGTTTTATGACGTAGGGGAGAAAGG
>NC_051412.1:34664206-34664282 GCF_015228065.2 Penaeus monodon
TTGGCAGATCGCAGCTGTGTTCTGAGCTCTGTTGCATGTGTCAGATGCTGCGGGGTTTAAAACACTGTCTTGCATC
>NC_051412.1:34664315-34664946 GCF_015228065.2 Penaeus monodon
TGTAGGACGAGATCGCAGCTGTGTTCTGTGTTATTGCCTTATATTAGGCGTGTTTATGTGCCTCACTGGATGAGTTTATTTTAGGTACTTTTCATACGGACGTCAGTTTATGTTGCATGTGTATGAGTGAGCGTGAAGGTTTTACTTTGCAAAGATAGCTGCACGGAGCATGTGCGTAATTTCCTGCAATATTTTTTTTTCTCTCTCTCTCGATTTTTTCCCCAATTGTATGCAATTTGTGCAACATCTCAAGCTCTTCCCTTTTCATCCACTGAATGTTCCCAGAAAGAGATGGGGGGGGGAGACGCACAAAAAGATAATGACAATAATAAAATTTATTCAAAGATGGGGGGAGGGACACAACCAGAGAAGTGAAAATGATAATAATAATGAATAGAAGAGATAGAGTGCACAAAATAATAAGAAAACGAATAAGACAAACCAGATGGCACACAACAAATAGAAAAATAAAGAGGAAGTAGCAATAGTGATAATAAGAGTGAGACTTAGACAAAACAAGAATATATCAGTAAAATAGCAATATAATAATAAAACGAAATAGACGAAGATTGAGTAAAAAATGTAAGATGAATTAGAGAGATGTTGAGAAAACAGAAGAATCTAAAGAGAG
>NC_051412.1:34665192-34665296 GCF_015228065.2 Penaeus monodon
CGCCCGTAGACCATTCCTTAGCTCCTTCGCTTCCCACGGGAGTCCTAAGAATCGCTACCAGAACTTCCTTCGCCGCTGGAGAGAATCCTTCAGGCCATCTTGAG
>NC_051412.1:34665486-34665563 GCF_015228065.2 Penaeus monodon
AAGGGGCGGGGGGGGGGGAGACACCAAGATACGGGATCAGTTTTCGTCCGCGCGTGGCCTTGAGATCCTGCGAGGAC
>NC_051412.1:34665743-34665889 GCF_015228065.2 Penaeus monodon
GTCCATCACTCCTTAATACCGCAGCGCCGGATATCGTCGTTCCCAGACAGGAGGTAAATATTTAGCTCGAGGGAGAAGGTTGAAGGAAGAAAACATTTTCACTTGATTGCTGGTCGTTGGGTAAGCGAGTCAGGGCGATGAAATAA
>NC_051412.1:34666346-34667652 GCF_015228065.2 Penaeus monodon
GACATCAAACTACACCTAAAAATACTAATAACAATGAACAGAAAACAAACAATATGTAAATCATCCCAAAGTGAAAAGGTCCCCATGAGCCCGAGAGGTCAACCGCGCACCTCCTGCTACTAAATTAAATAATGGAAAATTGTTAGGTAAGCCGATATAATCACACACATCGGCCCGTTTTCCCTTCACTGTTCCTCGGACGAGCAAAATAAAACCCGAAGATTGCCCTTGATGCCGACGGTGCGTGCGCGGCTTTGCAATTGCACATGCTGTTGCCCCCGCGTCGTCTCCGTTGGTAATTATCCTGATGTTTGCAAATTAGAGCAGACATGCGAGGCTGCCTGCGTCTGCTCAGGGGCTCTGCAACGGATGATACTTGCTTGCAATGTTGGCGAGCATTAGGACCAAGCAGTGAGGACACGTAGAGAAGGAGAGGCAGAGTGCAAGCACAAGTCGCAAGCACAAGTCGCAAGCACACGTCGCAAGCACACGTCGCAAGCACAAGTCGCAAGCACAAGTCACAAGCACAAGTCGCAAGCACAAGTCGCAAGTAGCAAGGACAAGCGGTAAGTGTAAGCAGAAGTTGCAAGCAAAACAACAGAGAGGGCAAGCAGAAGGAAGCAGTCAGAGCGAGCAAGCAGAAGGGCTAGCCAGAGTCGACAAGCAGAGAACGCACGCAGGAAGCACAAGCGACCATGAGAACAATAGAGTTATGAACGATAATGAAAATATCGGAGAAAAACAGAGCGAAAAAATATATATATATAAATTCTAAACAAACTGAAAATATGTATGAAAGGAAAATAAATACAAACTCAAGGTCAGATTTGTTTACCTTCAGATAAACAAGTGAAGTCTGCAAAGAAACGGGTAAACAAACAAAGTCATATACACAAGAAGATACACAAACAAACTTTAAATACGATATGTAAACAACACAAACGGTAGGACTGATAGATCTGGAAAATTCGTAACAAAAAAAAAAAACAAAAAAAAAAAAAAAAGAAAAATAAAAAAAATACACAAACAAAACGCTGAAAAAAAAACCAAAAAAAACACCCAAAAAAAAACCCACACAACAAGCCAAAAACACAAACAAAAACACAAAACCCCACAAACACCACACAAACACACAAAAAAACAAAACACCCCAAACAAAAAACACCCAAAACCCAAACGGCCCGCCCTTTGGGGGGGGGGGAAACCAAATTTTAAAAACACACGACAAAACCACAAAAAAAAACCTTCGCAAAAACCCAGGCGTTTTTGGCCATTGGAACCTTTTTTGACTTTTTTAATAGCCAAA
>NC_051412.1:34668237-34668366 GCF_015228065.2 Penaeus monodon
TTAGTATAATATGTCGTTTGTCTTAATTATTTCCATTGGTTTGTTTGAAATGAAATACTGTCTTTGTTAAGTTTCATTATTTGTCATCGCCGTTGCCATGCGCTTAAATTACGTCAGGGGAAAATTTTA
>NC_051412.1:34668785-34669029 GCF_015228065.2 Penaeus monodon
AATAGTTTTAAAATGGGGAAAAAAATGATAATGTTTAAAAATTTTAAAATGATAATAAATAAGGATGGTGATAAAAAAAAAAAACATAAAACAATAATGGGAAAACAAAAAGAAATAAAAATTAAATTTAATAAGATAAAAAAAGTAATGAAAAACGTTTAATTAAATGATAACTTTTATAAATAAAAAAAATGAAGTAAAAAAAAGAATAAAGTAATAATGAAAAAGGGTTTAAGGAATAATA
>NC_051412.1:34669053-34669150 GCF_015228065.2 Penaeus monodon
ACTGTCCCCCCTTTTTCCCTTTTCCCCCTTTCCCCCTTTCTTTTCCCCTACCCTCGTCCCCCTTTTTCCTCCCCCTTTCTCCTCCTGTAAAAAAAAT
>NC_051412.1:34669894-34670151 GCF_015228065.2 Penaeus monodon
GCAACGATATTCATCCCACACATTTCAAACACAAACAAAAGCGTCATTAATCCTTCGTCTGAACGACCCGCCTTTCACCTTCGGACACACCTCACGGCCTCCTCTGAGCACACACACGAACAAAAACAAGGACAAGATATGGAGATAAGAGAAACACGTAACTTTAGCCTCTTGTAGAATCTTCGTTTGGGAAGGGGGGGGGCGGGGGAGGGAGGGTTGTCTTCGGATGGTTACGGGTGGTGATGTTAGTTCGTGAA
>NC_051412.1:34670886-34671315 GCF_015228065.2 Penaeus monodon
TAATATAAATGTACCCACAACCCCCAAACTTTCGTGAACCCTCAAAAACCAAACCCACGAAAATTTGCTCCTTTCTTACCGTCCCCCCCCGTCCTTCCTCTTTCTCCCTGTTCCCCCCCCCCTTTTCTCCCCCTTTCTTCCCCTCTTTTGTTCCCTTTTCTCCCCATTTCCTTTCCATCTCCACCTGAAATTTTAATAAAAAAAACCCCGGGAGGTTGCGTTTTAGAATACCTTTTAGGGAAATAATACCCCTTTCTTCCCATAATTTACAAAAGGTTTGTGTGTAGGGGGGGAAGAAGAAAGAAGGATAAAAAAAAAAATAGAAAAAAAGGGTGAAAAAGGGGGGAAAAAATTTTTTAAAAAAGGGAGGAAGGTGAAAAACCAGAAGAAAAAAAACAAGAGGGGGAAGGAAATTGGGGAACCCCGGGG
>NC_051412.1:34672129-34672255 GCF_015228065.2 Penaeus monodon
AATAGTAAGGCAAAAAGACAGACAGAGACTCATACGCATGTCTATCTGCCTATCTATCGTCTATTCGTTCCCTGGTATCTGTTATTTCCTTCCTTTTTCTCGTCGCTTCGTCCCTTCCTTTTTCAC
>NC_051412.1:34673211-34673878 GCF_015228065.2 Penaeus monodon
CGCACATGCACCGCAAGCAAGGATATAAAAAAGGGGTTTTATAAGGCTTTCTGCGTCTCATTAAAACTTTATTTTGAAACTGTTTCGGTTTTAGTTCGAATTAGCGGCAACCGACCCATTCGAGATCGCGTTCAACTACCCAACTCAAACTGGACCAAAATGGATCACTTGGGAAGTCAAATCCCTATAATTTTTTTTCTGTTTTTGGTCATGATATTTTATTTGACTTTAATCACTGCTTTGAATTTAGAAAAAGGTTTTATCCAGCTGCGTCACTCACGACAGAGCAAATTTCAGTATTTGATTGAATAATTTCTATTAATTTTTTTTTATAATTTCTCTTGTGACAATTACTTGCTTTTTAATTTTGTTATATGTTCACATCACTGACTTTGAACCTTTTGGGAATAAATTAAGGTTCAATTAAAAACCATGGCGGACAAAATAGATTATTACAGACAACGTAAAAATTTTTGTCTACATGTGTGGTAATTTGTGTGTTTTTTTATCTCATTTTTATTCTTATCCTGGATTTTTTTGTATTGGTTGACTATATTTAACTGTGACTGAATCTTTTTTTTAAGAAATGAATGTGAGAGACATACAAAAAGATCTGACTTTAACGAGTTTGTGACTCCCGAGGATAAATGAGTTTTATGGACGAATG
>NC_051412.1:34674127-34674232 GCF_015228065.2 Penaeus monodon
CCAATTATCTATTATATTGTTGTTATCTCCATCTGTTATTGGTCTATAAAACTATTATTTTTCTGTCTATTATATTCATTTTTCAATCGATCTGTTATCATAATC
>NC_051412.1:34674523-34674698 GCF_015228065.2 Penaeus monodon
ACCGGTGGTGAACAAAAGAAGATCAGCGAAAACAGACGATAAAGGAGAAAAAAGAGAAAAATGAAAATGAAAAAATGAGAAAAAAAAACAGAAGAAAGATTATGAAAAAGTCGAACAAAATTAAGAAAAAAAGGAATAAAAAGAGAGAGAAGGCGAAGGACAGGGAGAAGAGAAA
>NC_051412.1:34675670-34675869 GCF_015228065.2 Penaeus monodon
TGATTTAGCAAAGGCATAATGTCGAATAGACACAATGGGAGGCGTTTATACTGACGTCAAGCGCTTATACTTACACAAGACATCTACTGTGTCCCTCGGAGTTGAAATCCTGGACACGTGACACTGAGGGCGTTGGAGGGACTAGTTGACAGGCGAGGCTTTGGGTCGTGTGCTGGGCAAGTGCAAGAGTATAATTAAG
>NC_051412.1:34676231-34676405 GCF_015228065.2 Penaeus monodon
GTTTGACTCATCTAAGCTTTTCTTGACGAAAGCTTCAATAATCCGAGCCTTAAGACCATTCAAGTCGACAAAATGGCGCAGAGAAGTTACGCCAGACTCAGATCGGAGAGAATTAGAGGCGAGGCCTGCGCGAAGATGCTGGCGAGGAGGGTTTGGGGGCGTCGCGTCTTTAGG
>NC_051412.1:34677551-34677645 GCF_015228065.2 Penaeus monodon
GCGACGGGAGGCCAGCAAACGTGCAACGAGGGCCAGAAGACCCACAGTTGATACGATGCAACCTTAGATACGTTCTGATGTGTTAAAGTGAAAC
>NC_051412.1:34678591-34678814 GCF_015228065.2 Penaeus monodon
AAGAAAATCTAATCCCTAAGTCTAAGTCGTGTCAGCTGAGATGAGACCCAGACCCTGAACGTTCGCAGTGTACAATGGGTTTACAGTTTTACAAGAAAACCCTGAGCGCACGACTAAAGCCCCCGATGAAAAGAGAAATTAACTTAGTAATCCACAGGGAGTTAGTGTGACAAGCGAGCTCCTAGGTCAGCGTGGCATGCTCAGGTCACGACGAACTTTGACC
>NC_051412.1:34679002-34679107 GCF_015228065.2 Penaeus monodon
GACATGTTGTTCAACATAAGAATATTACCATTAATATTTCCATCTAATAGATAACAGCCTCATCATTATTATGTTTACACATTTGTTTTTTAAAGAAATAAATGT
>NC_051412.1:34682541-34682623 GCF_015228065.2 Penaeus monodon
ATCGCCCCGAAAACCAGGTCAGTTCCCCCAAGTTCTTTCAGCCGCACCTGCGTTGCTGGATACGAGGCTCCAGCACGGGTCA
>NC_051412.1:34683337-34684216 GCF_015228065.2 Penaeus monodon
AATCTACTTACCCCCCCGCAAAAAAACGTAGATTCCTCTCAATTCACACTTAACAAGCAACGCCTAAACACGCTAAAACCTCTCTCTATCTATCACCTCAATAATTTTTTCCTTTCACTTTTTATGCTTACCGAGCCAGGGACGGGGATAGGGGGGGAGGGTATGCCGGGGTGGGGAGAGGGGGAGTGGGGAGGGGAGGGCATTATTGTGCACATGGAACTGAAATGTGATAATGAAATCCCTGCAGCCCACACGGCGCCGCCCAACCGCTTAAAATGGATCAATGGGCGGTCATTAGTGCGCATCAATATATCAATCACACCAGCGCTAAAAGTAATCCGCGGAATAAGCTTCTATTACCTATCTTTGATTCTTCATAAGTTGGGGGACGCGCTAGGGCAAGCCGGATCTAACAGGAGTAATAAATCATGCCAGGAGCGGCACTAAAACCGGGTTGTGTTTTGGACTACCTCGGGTACGGAGGGTATTAGGTAGCTTTTGTATGTGTGTTTAGGTATAAATGACTTTTATAATTTATTTGACTATTTTTTTCCTAGGGGGAGGGGGGTGTATGGGTCTAAAATAATGCGTGAATTAACGGTTCTTCAATCCAGCGTTTTTTGTATTAGAAATTTGACGTGATTTGCGGCCGTGTGTTCTCATGTGTTAGGCTGTGTATATGAGCTCGAAATCATATTACTTTGTTGTAAAAAGAGATTACCCAGAGCATATTATCGTTAATTCTATTACTCCACTGATAGCATCAAGGCCTGAAATGTCATCAGATTGATGTGGTCCAGATCATACGCGAGAGATAAAGGTACGCTGCATTTTAATATTCAAATGAGAAGCCATTTATATGACTGTTGTTATCAGTAA
>NC_051412.1:34684983-34685218 GCF_015228065.2 Penaeus monodon
CTGATTTGTAGTCAGACGCCTTACCACTCGGCCATCACTGCCTCTCACACAACAGGGTTTGGATTAATACTTTTTCTACATATTTGGTGATTATTTCGCCTGATTACTCTTTGGTTATCATATATCAACAGTTTAACAGGACGCCTTAACAACTCGGCCATCACTGCTCTGGAATGCAATTGGCACTAGAGTAAAAATATATATATATTTTCTCATGTCTGGATTGACATTTCCT
>NC_051412.1:34685656-34685786 GCF_015228065.2 Penaeus monodon
ACTCATTCGGCAACCCCTTTCCCTTCCCTCCCCCCCCCCCATAGCACTAATAGCAGAACAGGACACACAGTGACAGCCTTGCATTCGTTGATCTTTCTAGGAGATAGATAATCAACCAGGTGTAGCGACC
>NC_051412.1:34685879-34685982 GCF_015228065.2 Penaeus monodon
AGAGGCAGTGATGTATTCGAAGTATCGATCACAAGCTGTCAACGACTAACCCCCTCCCCCCCCTCCCCTTCCCGACCTACCCCCACACCTCTTCACTAACTGA
>NC_051412.1:34686648-34686784 GCF_015228065.2 Penaeus monodon
TCTTGACTACCTTTTTGTATCTTTGTTTCCCTTTTCCATATTTGTGTTTGTCTGTTTGTCGATTTTTCGTGGCCTTACTGGAATGACGTCATGTTAATCACCTGTTGATATTCTAAAGGCCTGAATATCTTGATTA
>NC_051412.1:34687060-34687210 GCF_015228065.2 Penaeus monodon
CAAGTAAAATGAGTGTACTGTGTCGAGGTTCTCAATACATTTTCAGGTGTTTTGGTCTTTATCAACGCCGTAAATAGTTGTCATTGCAGAAAGGAAACAAAGAATGTTAATTATGATCGTGTGTTTGGATTCCTTCCTCTATGTTTTCCA
>NC_051412.1:34687442-34688127 GCF_015228065.2 Penaeus monodon
AATCTGTGATCAGCCTGTGGAAATAATTTTCGTAAGCGAGAAATTATTATTTTTGTTTCAAATAAGCAAACTGACTGCACAATAAAGCGAAAGAATATAAGAAAAAAAATATTAATTAAGTTTATGCTAATAATGTATCTTTATGTTATTTTTCTCACCGTATGACCTTTTTTTTTAACAGAAATACAAACAAGCTAAAAATGGAAACATGATGTAACGAACTTCTTTTTTCCTTACCATAATTACAACAGATGTTTCATAAATAACTTTTTTTTTTTCTTTAAGCAGGTAACCTTTCCAACAGCTGATTACAGAACAGCTGATTGTCGTTTCAACCGTTGTCATAGAGAGAGAGAATGTTTGTGAATGTTACCGGTGTTCCCGAGTTCGTTATTTTGTTATTAGAAATCGTTGTTACCGTTATCATCTATATCATTACTGTTATTGGTATTGATATTTCTGATATCATATTACTTTTATCAATGTTCATTGTCTTAACCAATGTTATTTCTTTAGATACTATTATCTGCATCATCCTGCTATCATTATTACCATTAATGTAAACAGACTGACTCGTTACGTAACTACAGGCCACTTTTGCCCAAAAAAATCACAACGGTACACAACAGAGCGTGACACTTCATCAGATAATAACAGTAGATAGAAATAGACAACGACTCACCAT
>NC_051412.1:34688197-34688898 GCF_015228065.2 Penaeus monodon
AGGATAACAAAGGAACACCAGTACAATCGAAGGCAGACGAACACAGTAAAATGATACATAAACAAACCTCCACAGCATAACGGGACACCTGCTCAACAGAACACAGTATAGCAGAAAATGATATAAAGGTATTCAGACTTCCCACGACACAACAGAACGTAACACAATGAAACAGAGCACACAGACTTCCACAACGTAACATGAAATGGCTTAACACTAAAAGCAACAGACCACACTACATGATAAAAACAGAGCATAGCAGAAGACACACAGACCTCCACAGAACACAGACAGAACACAACAGAAGACGCACAGACCTCCACAGAACAGACAGAAGACAGACAGACCTCCACAGAACACAACGGAAAGCACACAGACCTCCAACAAAACACCGCCTCTCCTACAACGACAGGAGATGGGGGGGGGGGGGGGATTCGTTCCTTCGAGAGCTCGCATGCTTCAAGTGTCTATTTTCAGTGCATCTATTTCTGGCTTACATAAAGGGTGAGGAGCTGCGAGGAAGGAGGGAGTTTAATGAGTCAAAGGTCTTGCTAATTCTGCTCCCGGTGGTGGTGGTGGCGACAGCGGTGTTGCTACGATTAGTGTTAGTGCTGGGTCTTTGTTAGAGGAGGTATGTCAGCTGTTTGCGTTGATGGTGTCGTTAGGACGGATGGTGATGTTCTGGTCATCATATTTCGCGT
>NC_051412.1:34689247-34690226 GCF_015228065.2 Penaeus monodon
TGATACGTAGCAACAGGGCCCTAACACCCTATCCCATCCAGAGCAGGGACAACGGCAGACGGCAAGAGCAAGCAACGAGTCTCAATTGCAGTGAAATGAATAGCATCATTCCCAGCCTCCTCAGCGCACGCGATCAACGGCACCAGATGCGAGAGCTCCCTTCGCGTGTAGCCTGACAACGCGGAGAGGTGCGTGTAACCAGGCTAGCGCAGTAAATGTTAAGAGGCCACCTTTTATCTCGTTACAGAGCCCGGTTGCTGGCTGTTACCGCGCTACTTTACACGCTCGTTCTAGGCTGCTGTTGGGGGAGGGGAGCATGTGGGGGGGAGAAGTGTCGGGGGTAGGGGAGCATGTAGGGGAGAGGTGTCGGGGGTAAGGGAGCATGTAGGAGAAGGTGTCGGGGGTAGGGTGGCTCTGTGCACTCGGCTACAGGAGGGTTTTGGAGTGCTGGCGTAAAGGGATCTTCGTTTGATTTGTGATATTTTTGTTCCAGAGGAAATGGTATTCCGTGTCCCCGTTCTTTGCGTTGTTCGAGGCGGATGTTCTCCGCGTTGTTTTTGTTTCGTCTCTCTCGTAGTTGGAGGAGAGGAATTTTTCTTCTGTGAGAATTATCCCGTGTTTTCCCCTGTCTTGAAGGAACTTGATAAAGCTCGAGGGGAAGTTCTTCCGAGCTCCTCAGAGGAAACTGTGTTCGTGCATCTCCTTCAGACGAAACTGGTATTGGTCTTGACGATAGTAGCCTGGAAGATCTCTTGTAAATACAAACTAACACCTTCAACAGCGTGTCTAGTTTATGTCCTCAGACGAACTGGTATTGGGATCAGTATCTACAATGCTTAGGGCACGTTCATCAGTGAGACGTACACTGTCACGCGTGGCTGAAGTGTTCGCAATATAACACTGTTTGGAATTACTGTCCTAATTTTAGGTACTTTCAGGTGAGTGGTGCACGAGGATGGTGGACTGTCGGCCATTACTC
>NC_051412.1:34690492-34690652 GCF_015228065.2 Penaeus monodon
TGATTCACTGGCCACGGACGCTAAACCTCCGTGTTTCTTTCTCGATCGATACACGAGCCGGAATTAATACGTGCTCTTTGGTTCCCTTCGTTTGTTTTCGTTTTTGGTTTGCCTTCTTTTAATCTCTCACTCTTTTTGTTTATCCGCCTACGTGGTGATT
>NC_051412.1:34691175-34691328 GCF_015228065.2 Penaeus monodon
CCATTTATTTTTGTCTATTTTATTAACTATTTCTGTTATCGTTGTTTCTTGTTTTGTCTAATTCTGTCTTATGATTATTATTTCTAGTACAGATGGAGATTCATTCTTCGAAACGTTTAAAGAAAGAAGTTCACAATAGCCCTGTTTTTTTTT
>NC_051412.1:34691568-34691737 GCF_015228065.2 Penaeus monodon
GAAGTTACTAAAACAATACAGTAATTAGCATGTGATCTTACTGATCCAAAAACCAATCGTAGTGATGCAGTGCAAGGCTCCTTAATATGTTAAATAAATACCAAGAGTATTCAGCTGAATAATCACCAAAAAAAGTATAAATCCAAAGCCCTTGTGCGAGAGGCAGTGA
>NC_051412.1:34691889-34691980 GCF_015228065.2 Penaeus monodon
ACGTTCTTTCTGTTGTTCCAATGATAAGCTATACTCTCTCTCTTTCTTGTTCTATTTATGTACATAATACTCTCTCTGTTTGTCTGTCAGA
>NC_051412.1:34692069-34692217 GCF_015228065.2 Penaeus monodon
GTATCTGTATCTATCATTTAACCGCAATATAATCCCTGTCTTTTGGATAAAGTAAATTGCTCTCAGAAATAATAATTCTTCCATAATTCAAGCAATATAACTTTGAAACAACTCAATTATATGTCAGCGTATATATAAAAATATTGTG
>NC_051412.1:34692294-34692536 GCF_015228065.2 Penaeus monodon
TCACTGCCTCTCACTCAACGGCTTTGGATATCTCTTTTCTACATATTTGGTGATTATTTTGCTTGATTGCTCTTTGGTTATCGTATATTAACAGGTTAACGAGACGCCTTAACCGCACGGCTATCACTGCCCGATAGGGTTTTGGGATTTTTTTCATATTGTTATTTTGTTATTGTCTGTAAATTACAGTACGAGACCTTGCGTTCGTGGTGGGTTTTGTGGGTGTGTGTTTAAAGTGAGGA
>NC_051412.1:34692636-34692958 GCF_015228065.2 Penaeus monodon
TTTTATGTGGCATGAAAAAAACAGGGCTGTTCTGAATACCTTTCTTTTAAACGTTTCGAAGAATGAATCTCCATATGTACGAGAAATCATAAACATAAGACATAATTAGACAAAACAAGAAAAAACCAACAAAAGAAATTGTTAACATAATAGACAAAAATAACCGGATAACAGAATGAAACTAAAAGAAAAGGACATAAACGCTGTGGTAAAATACAAAGCATGTATACGAGGGTTAGAGACACACTTAACAAGTGAGAAACGCTCGCTACAGTAACAAAACGCTCGCTACAGTAACTGAATTACACCATAAACAGTTTAA
>NC_051412.1:34693100-34693975 GCF_015228065.2 Penaeus monodon
AACGGTCTGTTCGGTCTTTGTTCCTTGTGGTACTCGGATTATGTCTGATGTTCATTATTTCTAGTACCAATGGTGTTCACCGAAGCCCCGGTTCTCCTTTGCATTCTAACACTACGTTTCCGGCGTGGAAAACCGAAAATTATCACGAGAAGATATGGCCAACGAACACTCAAAACCTACAGACGCGACATGAACATCTTCAAAACTAAGATTAAAGAACGGCATCCCAAATTCCGGAGTTATTGCAACTTATATGGTATTATCCCCAATTTCCTCAACTTCAAACTGTACGAGAAGTCGCTCCTTTCACCCATAAATCGTGGCTTTTCAAACTTCCTGGCCGTGAAATTAAGAAACATACCAGGAAACTCACAAAACTCAAGACGCTACAAATAACCATGTTTTTTTTTTTTAATAAAAAGTCAGTTTGTTTGATTTTGAAGACATTTCTGCATTAATGAATCAGACTGTAGGAAGAAGACAATCCATGACAGAAAGTAAAAAAAAAGAAAAAAAAGGCGATGTAAACAAAGTATACTTTAATTTCTCAGACAAAGTTTTAACTGATAATGAAACGAATGCTTTATCACTTGCCTGGATTTTGGTCTACGACTTTGGAAATTAAGTTTTGTCAATTTCTTTGCTCATTTCGGAAGAACCTGTCAGATGCTTAAAATTAATATTTACAAATTTGCAGTCAGTGCATTTTTCAACCAAATTTCTGCATTTATTATTTATATGTATGTGCAACATTGCAGAGAATCTATGCATAATCCCAGACCATACCGAACAATACCTCATGATTCTTCAAATTTTTAAATATGACAAAAACATTCCAATAACAAGACCAGACAAAGGAAAGGACATAGTTATTT
>NC_051412.1:34694164-34694369 GCF_015228065.2 Penaeus monodon
TTAGAAACACTTCTGCTAGTATATTTAATCAAATCGGAAGAGGAAAAGACAGAGAAGGGAAGGAAAAGAGGGAAAAGTTAAGGAAGGGAAAAGGAGGAAGATAAAGGGAGGAATAAAAAAGGGAGAGGAAAGATAAGTTGGAGACGAATGAGGAAAACTTTCATATGAGAAACTTGTATTGTGAAATGACAACACAAACACACAA
>NC_051412.1:34694770-34694880 GCF_015228065.2 Penaeus monodon
ATGGAATGGGGAGATAGAAAAGATTTCTGTCGCAAATCATGATCTCTCAAGAATGTAATCAGTCTTCATCTAATGGCAGCTTCTTGTCTTTTGGCTGACGAGGATATCGA
>NC_051412.1:34695097-34695318 GCF_015228065.2 Penaeus monodon
TCAAAGGCATTCACCCTAATTACCAAATTTTATGCTTCACCACCAAAAAAAGAAATAAATAAAACAGTTTTCAATGAAACGACGATATAATCACCCAGTGTTATCAGGTGTCAGCGATTCCCGTGTTCTATTTCGGGCCGAGGAGAGCGCGCGGACAGTAACTCTCGACGATGTGTTTTTACAAAGTGTCTGTTGCTCTTGGGGTGTAAATAATTACGGTT
>NC_051412.1:34696247-34696314 GCF_015228065.2 Penaeus monodon
GAGGACTTGTGTTTAATTGTGTGTGTACGTGGGTCAGATAGAGGCAGAATGAATTATGATGATGAAA
>NC_051412.1:34696950-34697115 GCF_015228065.2 Penaeus monodon
ACACTTATAAAAGAACATTCTCGATAGAAACAGAATATCTCCTGAGACGGAATGTAAAAATGAATGAATTTCTACGATATGTCTCCAACCTTTAAACGTGTAAATGCAACGCTGGAATATTCTGAGTAAATTTCAGATTGGTGGACTTAACAAAGGCCAGCGATC
>NC_051412.1:34697394-34697514 GCF_015228065.2 Penaeus monodon
TATTCACAAGGGCTGCGTGTATGACCAAGACGAGCTGTTCATCCCGCATGCACGGTGAACATAAACAGAACTGAATTCATTTCTAAATATAAAAATTCCTGATTTTCCTTCACCTGCTCG
>NC_051412.1:34697546-34697647 GCF_015228065.2 Penaeus monodon
TCATGCCCTACACCCACTCTCACCCCCAATCACGCTGGTTCAGGGTCACTTGAAGTACAAATATTTAAATCTTTCTTAATACAGTTCTTAGAAAATAAAAG
>NC_051412.1:34698045-34698172 GCF_015228065.2 Penaeus monodon
TACTACGGCAAATCGCCAGGTTCTATAAATTATTTTATTTGTTTTTGTATGTAATATTGCTATAATCTCACTGTGAGCAGAACAAATGCGCACAAAATATTTAATATTCCCTCCTCCGTGGCGTAGA
>NC_051412.1:34699152-34699435 GCF_015228065.2 Penaeus monodon
GCTGCCAATCAGCAGCTGACGAAGCGCACTTTACAATCATGCACTTTTCAGCGGTTACAGCTCCATTATCAATAAATTCAACTCGTTTTATTTCTGAATACGACACGTGACACCCTTAGTTGGCGGCACATCACATGAAAGCTTATGACACCTGACACTCAGATGCGGCATTTAAACGACGGCATATTTGACACACGAACCCTTAAAAAGCCTTTGGATCCAGAGGGCAGAGCACAGGCGTAGGGAGGCAGAGTGAGGAAACGTGGAAACGCTTTTGCCACGT
>NC_051412.1:34699771-34699977 GCF_015228065.2 Penaeus monodon
ATCTTTCTCCCCCCTCCCCTTTCCTTTTTTGTTGTGCTATTTCCTGTTTTTTTATTAATTTCTTGGTCTTATTGTGTCTCCTTTGTCTTTGTTTCATTCATATCTTTTTTTCTTCGTCAATTTTCGTCTAAATTCTGCTTTTTTTTAGTTTCTTTTTTTCGTTTTTGAGGCTTTTTTTCTCTTTGTTGTTATTTTATCATTTTCTT
>NC_051412.1:34700377-34700598 GCF_015228065.2 Penaeus monodon
CATCTCTCGTACATATGATGATTCTTCGTTATAAACTATGTATTTGTTTTTTCAATATCTTAAATTTTTCACAATCTCTCTCGCTATTTGAAATCGCTTTTCCTTATTCCTTTAATAAATATAAACATCGGCGGTTCACTGGCAGAGTAATAGAATGATGATTAATTGAAGACGTTCTTGATATTTGAAAAAATCGGTATTATGTACAGGAATTTTGTAAC
>NC_051412.1:34700984-34701251 GCF_015228065.2 Penaeus monodon
GTAAAGCCACAGATTTTGTTAAGCATAGAGGTGTCCTCGTGGCTAATGTAAGGAAATGTTTCTTACAATCATGTAGAATCGTATTCCTCTATGATTATATTCACATATGGTTTCATTCATTGCTTTTTTTATAGATTTAGATTCTGGTTTATCCATATATAACCTTGAGGTACGACTTAATTCATTTTTCATTAACAATTCAATTTTAACAATTCAATTTTCTGTTTGATATTTTTGTTTATTCGTTTCTAAAGGTTGCTATTGCTT
>NC_051412.1:34701412-34701799 GCF_015228065.2 Penaeus monodon
TCCTCTCATTTTTGTGGCAACATTTTCCTGTTTAATTCTTCCACTAAAAATTAAAACCCAAAACGAATTTATTTTTTCCAATTTGTAATCAGGCAATTGTGATAAACATCAGTGGAATGGAGACATCAAAATAACTTAATGTGGTTAATAACGTGTCGTAATTATGATAATTACAAACCCAATGAAAGGATATATATTGCCTTAATGGAATACATTATCAGTAATATTAGCAATACCATCAGCAGTAGTAACAAAAGCTATAACAAAAGTAGCAGTAGTAGTTACGTAACAAAAGTATTACACCTGATGGTACTGTTGCTACTAATTCTAGGATTACTGCTATTAATGATGCTATTAATAGTAGCAGAAGAGAGAACAACATCGGTG
>NC_051412.1:34701843-34702379 GCF_015228065.2 Penaeus monodon
GGAGTAGATTTAGAGACAGTAATAAAATCGGCAATGATGTTGATAATAACAACAACAACGAGGTAGTTATCACAGATAAAATCTTTCAGAAATGGTTACTAGCTGTCGGAAATGGTTACAGCTGTCGGAAATGGTTACTAGCTGTCGGAAATTGTTAATAGCTGTCGGAAATGGTTACTAGCTGTCGGAAATGGTTACTAGCTGTCGGAAATGGTTACTAGCTGTCGGAAATGGTTACAAGCTGTCGGAAATGGTTACTAGCTGTCGAAAATTGTTGCTAGTTATCAGAAATTGTTACTAGCTGTATGGAATTGTTACTAGCTATCGGAAACTGCTACTAGAAGTCGGAAATTGTCACTAGCTGTCGGAAACTGTTACTAGCTTTCGGAAATTGTCACTAGCTGTCGGAAATTGCAACTAGCTGTCGGAAACAGGATCTTTTCTTAAGAGATTTTAGTTAAGAATTTTTGTTGGTATAATTATTGTTGTTGTTTCCACTTCATCGCGTTATTGTTCCCTCAACCTCTTATAACCCC
>NC_051412.1:34703096-34703285 GCF_015228065.2 Penaeus monodon
TTCACACTTGAAAATTAAATCACCTTCCCGAAAAATCTGTTTTATGAATCATTTTTTATATCATTGTTAATTGTTGATGATGATATTTAGATAATTACGATAATTACGATAATTATTATTGGAGTTGTTATTGCTATCAAGGAAAATGAAGATTGATCATTGTTACTTGTCTTCTTAATACTTTCTATT
>NC_051412.1:34704355-34704852 GCF_015228065.2 Penaeus monodon
ATTTCACAAGAAAGTCGAAAGGAAAGATTCAGTAATAAGTAAAAAAAAGAATAGACGAGATGAAACAAATGAATAAAAGAATAGATGAAAACGAAACAGAGAGAGAGAAAAGAAAAGATAAATAAGAGAGAAAAAAGAATTTCACAAGAAAGTCGAAAGGAACGATTTAGTAATAAATAAATACTAAGCTGAAGCGATTCTTTTTGAGCGATTCTTTTTAGCATTAAAGAATAGATAAAAAAAACGAAATGTATAGAGAAATGTGAAGATAAATAGGAATAGAAGAATTTAAGAATAAAGGAATGATTCAGTAAAGGATAAAAAAAACGAGAAAGAAATATATAACAAGAAAATATATTTTTCTTTATAATTAGAGATATGAAAGGGATAAGATTCTTTCTTTTTATAATAAAGATAAGAACAGATAGATAATGGATAAACGACGGAAGAGAGAAAACGAAAGACGAAGGGATAAATATAACAAAAAATTAACGCTG
>NC_051412.1:34705238-34705377 GCF_015228065.2 Penaeus monodon
CTTCAGTTTCAAGAGACGAATTAAGAATATTGAAACATTTATTGAAGAAGAATAGAAGACCATAATCGAAGAAATTAACAAAAAGGGAAGAATTTTACTTAATCAGATTATATATGATACCAATTACATAGTTGCTGTT
>NC_051412.1:34705433-34705915 GCF_015228065.2 Penaeus monodon
AAATTATTCGCTTATGAACAGATAAGTGTTATATAGTTAAAGACACGTGTAAAAAGGAGGGGAAAAAAAGTTTCTTACACGTTAGGCCAATGTTGCACTACAGAGCTGTCTCTCGCACCAGCCACAGAGACACGTTGCACACTCCGCCATGCTCAACAAACTACGCGGTTTTACCCAGAACACCGATCATACCTGCTACCGTTTTTATATGAATTGTCCAAAATGTCTTTCTTTTAAATATTTTGATTAATGTCTTAGAAATAAATTATCGATTATCGAGATTTATCACAGACAGGTAGGAGGCTTTGGTCGGAAACTATTCTTTACTTTCGAAAATGTTACTCGCACTTATAAGCTGTGATGTATAGATTGAAAGTTTATTTTCAAAATTCGCGATCGGTAAGTAAATCTTGATCGTTAACTACCACTGAAGCTGCTTTACACTTTTTTTCAACCATTCTAATATTTCTAAATTACTCATG
>NC_051412.1:34706159-34706727 GCF_015228065.2 Penaeus monodon
CCTCCCTCCCACCCCCACCCGCCACGTCAGCCCTGAAGATGAAATCCAAGTTTTTCCAAACTGTCTTCTTACCTTTTATTAACCTATTTCGTTTGTCCTTTTCTATTATTATTATTATCGCTGTTCACTTACTGTTTTAGTTGCTTTTTACACGTAGTTGTGAAAATAACAGAGCATCGTCATAGCTACCAATTTCTTTAAAATTCATTAAATAAGGAGAATAACATCAAGTTGCAAATTGCAAGAGTGCAGTAAAATATCACAAGGAATTAATAAGAAAAGGAAAAAAAAAAACGGACGTCCTTTTCGCGCCAATTTTAAAACGCAAAGGAATTTTAACTTTTCTTCGTCGTTATGTTTTTTTCCTGCATTTTGATTTATCATAATTTTTTAATTATTCCTTGAGATTACATTTCAAAAGATACAAGGAATCTATGTAAACGAGGCGCAAAGGACACGAAATTAGAATTATGATAAAGGAAATTTTAAAAAAATTAAATAAATAAAATGAAATTTTAAAAATGCAGGAACGGACGGAAAAGAAATAATGGCATAAGAAATTAATACG
>NC_051412.1:34706873-34707021 GCF_015228065.2 Penaeus monodon
TGTATTAGTACGTGATATGTGGAAAAAATCTACTTCGATGCAAAAGAGAGATAGAGTACAAGTAATGATGAATAAAATACTAAGAAAGGAAGAATGGAAAGAAAAAAAGAAATAATGAAATACTAAACAGATAAAATTCCACGTTAGT
>NC_051412.1:34707050-34707135 GCF_015228065.2 Penaeus monodon
CGACTCAATTGTTAAGCATGAAAACAAGAAAATATGAAATACTGAACAGAAAATGCTTTAAGAAGAGGCAAATAAAGGCGAAAGA
>NC_051412.1:34707166-34708098 GCF_015228065.2 Penaeus monodon
CCCATACTGACCAAAGAGGAATCGACCCCCCCCCCCTTCGATAAAATATTCATGTTAAATTCTTACAGGACATTAGCAACTATCAAGAAAAGAATGCGTGCGAGTAAATAAAACATTAGCTAAGAAGAGAAACAGAGAATTGGAAGAATAGAATCGAAGAAATTAATAAATGGGAAAAGAATAACAAAACTGTTCATATATCAATGAATCAGAATTTAATTATATATCAAGAGCGACAAAAAAATAATTACATGTGAATAGAAAATGATTCACTTATGAATACGTAGAGAGAAGTACCATGTAAAGAAATGGAAACAAGACAGAAAAAAAAAATGTTTCCTACACTTTAATCTCCCGTTGAAATACATCGCTGTCTCTCGCACCAGCCTCAGGGAAACGTTGCACACTCCACCATGCTCAACAAACTCCGTGGTTTTACCCAGAATACCAATCATGCAAGAATCATTGTGCATGGTTTGGTTTGGCTTCCCCCCCCATGATCAAAATTCTCTTCTTTAAAGATATTTTTATATCCGGTGATTATTAAACTGCAATGCGAAGATGGTGTTTACATTAAAATCTGAAGAGAAAGCATGATTTAACGATTGTGTGAGAGAAAATAGATAAAAAAAAATTATTCGCAATCGAAAATATGATTTGCTTACGCAATGTCGTTTTTTTTTCTGTTGTCTAAGTCGCCAAGTTTCATTGGATTTCAGTATAAATTCGAAATCGTTTTCTATATAATGATGTCTATCATTACAGTGTTAGCATGTCCATGTAACTATGAATGTTATAGCACTACTAAGTTGTTCTTCCCGACCCGTTTTACATATCCTCCTCTTCTAATGATGAAATCCTAGAGGATTTTCAACCCTCTTGCCTCACCTATCAATATAACAATTTGGTGTTCATTCATTCATTCACGCTGG
>NC_051412.1:34708309-34708843 GCF_015228065.2 Penaeus monodon
CTTTTATTGCCACAGCTGTTCTGTTAATGTTATATTTGCTATTATCATCAGATTAGTACAGTGGTTTTCAACCTGTGTATCACGGTTACCCTTCAAGTGTATCGCATAACATTTTGCAGACGTGTATTTGTCGGGGAAATGTGGAAAAGTAACCGAAGTTGAGATAAACTAAAGTTCCCATTGGTTAGAGCTTATAAAAAAAGGTAATTTACAGTGACTCGTGCAATTATAAGTATATTTTTTATGATACTTTCGTATTTGTAAATGTTGCAGAAAACTAGGATGTATATTTAATGTCACCAGACTGCAAAGACTGAGAGTTATTTGATTAATATAGCCATTATTACTGTTGCTCTACTTTCTATAAAACGCCGTTTCTCGTAATATGCAGTTTCAAATAAACTTTTCAGATATTACAAGGAATCAGTAAACAAGAAATAATAAGTAGGAGATCGCTTCTATTTAATGCTAAAACACAAGAAAGCAATTGAATGATACAAGGAATGTAAGCATCATTACCTCATATATATATTT
>NC_051412.1:34709003-34709252 GCF_015228065.2 Penaeus monodon
CTTCTTTATATATTTAACTTTTGTTTTTAACTGAACGATGCAACTAACTTTCAAAACAAAAGCATGAGCTATCTCCCGCTCACGGGCCGACGGCGTGACAGGCGAGGTCTAACCGATGCTTAGTTAACAGACAGAACTAGGGATATGTTAGTGCGAAGTTCGAGCGATTTGAAAAGAACGAAAATCAGTTTATAAGAGAAATACATTTTAGAAATAGGGAAAAAAATTAGAAAACTTGATGTAAGGGAT
>NC_051412.1:34709303-34709423 GCF_015228065.2 Penaeus monodon
GTGAAATATCGTAAGAAATAAAATGTCGCAAGAAGTGAAATGTTGCAAGAAGTGAAATGTTGCAAGAATTAAAATATCGCAAGAAATCACACGAAACCCAAAATTAAGAGCTGGAGAAGG
>NC_051412.1:34709454-34709606 GCF_015228065.2 Penaeus monodon
CCCGGAATATGCAAAAAGAAAATATCCATATACGCGTAACAAACACAGTAAAAGTAAGGAATAGGACAGAAAGGGAGTAAAATAACGACGGAAAGAATCAAATAGAAACAAGGAAAGAATCTGAGTATTAAAAAGATGAATAAGTTATAAGC
>NC_051412.1:34709625-34710038 GCF_015228065.2 Penaeus monodon
TCATTTTTTTTTATTTAAAAAGGGTAAGTTAGAGACGGAAGAATTAAATAAAAAGAGATAACGCAATAATTAACAGGGGATAAAAGGGGGGGGGGAATTATATGAAAAAAGTAATAATATCGAAGAGAAAAATGATTCCCAGAAATGCAGAAGTAACACACACGAACGAAAACAAAAACACATAAATTATGAAATAGAAAGAAAAGTGACGAAAAGCGACGAAAGAGAGACCGAAAGACGAATGAAGGAATATGATAACACAAAGAATAAAAAGAATAACACAGCATGTAAAAGTGAAATGAGAGTGATTAAGAATAATGAAAAAAGAAGATAAGTGATAAGCATGGAATCTGATTACAAATAAGTTTCCATGGCAAGCCAAAAAAAAAGGGGGGGGGGGGCAATTCCCATAT